>NW_007259598.1:3843-59811 GCF_000164805.1 Carlito syrichta
GAGCTCTGTCTGAGGAGCAGGCTGCAATGCTGGGGTCCCCAGCCTCCCGGGGGCGAGAGTCAGAGACCCACTGCAGATCTCCCTTGCAGAGGGCTTCAGACACCGGGTTGCCCCGTCACCATCTTGCCGCATCCACAAAAAAAATAACAATTTAAAAACATGACATAGTACATGAAAGTCGAAAGCCAGAGCACCTTAAGCTGGCTCCACGGAAGTTAGAATAAAAGAGAATGGAGATAGAATGACTATGTAGCTAGAAACATACTTCTGTTAATGACAACATTGACAATTTTAACAGATATGGTATGGTATGCCATTAATCACTCTTATTTCCATGTGGAGAATTTCTACTATATATAAGGTACAGGATATATTGTGTGTGTGTTGGAAAGAGGTAATGCAGGCAATCAGAAAGTTATCATAATAAGTCAGGAAAGAATAGGTGGTGGCTTGGAACGTGGTGGTGGTGGTGGCGGCAACGGCAGCAGTGAGAGATAAGATTTTTTAATATACTTTGAAAGTATATTTATCAGAATTTATTGATGGAGTTTTTATGGAGAAAAAGGTAGTCAAAAATAAATACATAATTTTTGAACTGAACAACTAAAATAATAGGTTATCCTTAATACATGTGAATGCCTGGGAGAGGAGGACATTTTAAGGTACAAAATCAAGTGCCAAGCAGACATGTGAAGTAGATAGATATTCAAGCTGGGAATTTAGAGAAAGATCTGAAATAATGAAACAGGTATTTATCAATAACTTATATATAGTGTATTTACGGTCATAAGAATACATGAAATTACCTATAAGAGTACATGAATATAGAGAAATAAGAAACCTGTAGTGAGTTCTAGAGTATGTCAAAATTCAGAGGTAGAAACAATGAATAGTCTTCGAAAAGAGATTCACAGTCCATTTGGGCAGTGGGATAAACAAGAGAGAATTATATCCTCAAATACGAGTTTGCTTCCAAGTCAGTGGAAGGAAAGTCAGCACAATGATGGTTTACAGACCATTCGTGTGAGTTTTACTTTAAAGACAGTAGAGTAGTGAGAGAGTACTGAACAGAAAAAGGGAATCACATGAGGGTTTTTTGTTTGTTTGTTTTCAGTTAGACAATATTAAAGCTTGTTTATACCCTAGTAGAAATAATTTAGCAAAAAAGAGAAAATCAAATTATGATATAGAAGACAATGGGCAATTGCAAGTGCAAAGTCAGTAAATGGGAAGAAGGCACCACCATCTAGTGTACCTGTAATATGGCCCAGCAGCATAGGCTGTTCATCGTAGAAGGAAGAAATTGAAGTGCCATGAGGCAGACATTGGTGTGCTCACATAATTTGGAGGTAGAAAAATGTGGAAGTTTATTTTCTGATTACCTCCATGTTATCAACCTACCTGAAAACCAATCCACCAGCCACAGCAAAGGAAGGGAAGGAATAGAGTACATCTGAGGAGAGAAGAAACATTGTGCAAAAAACCCACAAAAAACAAAAACTCTCTAAAAGTAGAAGAGTTTGTTGACTAAAAAAAGCATTAGAATGTCCAGTCAGCCATGAAAGCTCACTTGAGGCTTCTGGACATCAATTTAAAGACCAGTTAATATGGCTGTTTTTCTCTGGCCCCATTTTGCTACTTGAATGCTGCCTCAAGAATATAAATTATGTTGGATGGATAGATGGATGATAGAGAGATAGAGAGAGACAGATGATAGATTGATAGATGATAGATAGATAGATAGATAGATAGATAGATAGATAGATATACATATATAAAAATGACATGGCCCTGCTACTCAAATATAGACTGATACTTTGCCCTTTCCTTAAGGTCACATCCAATTCTGCTCTAGATGAAGAACTTTTCCACAGAGACCCTATTCTCCAGATATTTTCAAAGAAATGTCCAGCTCAGAATTCTCTTTCACTCTAAAATACTTTTCTCTATGGCATTGACAAATATCTTGCAGACCAAATTCTTTAATTCTAGAATTACTGCCTCAGATCTCATCTATCTTTCAGTTTAACACAACTTTTTAAAATTTCATTCATATTTTTGATCTGATGATTCAAAGAATATAATAAATACTATATAGAAATTAAGGTTTACTTAAAGAGATTGGTTCTTCCAGTTTGAACCAACATTGCACAACAGAGGGATATCTTATTTTCAATTAGTAAATATATTAATAACATTGATATACTTTTTAAATACTAGCATAGAGAATTGACTATTTTAGGAATATTTTGGCATCTCATTCCAATATGTGTTTTATGTGCAGTGGTCTGCACATAAGGTATTATTTGTATCTTTATATGTACAAAGTAACTCACCTTTATTCATGGGAATACATTTCAAGAACCCCAGTGGATTCCTTACACCAGTGGATAATACTGAGCCTTAGCCAAAGAAAACTCAGATTACCTTTTCCCTAAAAAAGAACCACTATTGTGACTTTTCTTTATCATTACTTAAACATCAGCATAATTACTCTTATGAGGCCATTATTAGGCAAAATAAGGTTTGCTTGGACACAATCACTGTGATACCACAGTACTCCATCTGGTAACCTAGTTGACTAAGTGACTAATGGCAAGCTAGCTGCACAGACAACGTGATACCCTGAACAAAGGGATGACTCATGTCCTGAGCAGGATTGGGACAATGAGAGATTTCTCCAGGCTACTTAGAACAGAGTGTAATTCAAAATTATGAACTATTTACTTCTGGAATTTTCCATTTAATTTTTTTGGATAACAGTTGAACATGGGTAACTGAAACTGAAAAGTAAAACCAACAAGAAAGGGAAAACATTTGTGTATTTGTGTGTGTGTGTGTGTGTGTGTGTGTGTGTGTGTGTGTGTGTGTGTGTGTGTTGAAGATACTGGTTTTTAAGGAAGCATTTACAGAGTCTAAGAGAATTAAAATATTCTATAATAGTGACTATTTTTAAAAATATAACCTCCCTATTATTAAGATCCTGTTTTCGAAATGATAACAACTGTGTCTTAATAATTCAAATGAGTGAAGGGAAAAATCATCTAGATCTTTAAAAATACTATAAATTATTATCTAAGGCAAATGTGTTCCAATATGTCTTTTCATTTTGGTTAAATTACACATTCAGAAACTAAATTAATAGCACAATGAGCAAATAAAATAGTGAGTACATCTTTTCTCAATAAAGATGGATATCAGTTAAACATGAAATTAACAGTATTATTTCTGCTAATAGAATTTTGGAAACTGGTGATGTTTAACAATAAAATACCTATAATGGAAGCCTCTATATTTGTGAATATGTTGAATTCAATATCAAGAATAAAACTAGATCAAAATATTTTAGAGGATACATACTATTTCAGATGTGTGGCTTAGAGGAACAGAATAAGAATATTTTTTAAATTTAAATTTTATTTTTATTCTTGTAACATTCATCATCATCTCAATTTTGTAATAGTTAAATTTTAAATATCTTAGGTCTTTCTTTTATGACAGTATCTAACTCATTGCAAGCCAGTCAACTCTAAATGATTATAATTGCTGGAAGTAAACATTTAAGATATAGACGATAAGTTCCTAAGAAAGAGGAAGGCAAAGAGTGTTTTTCTTAATTGCACATGTTTGTGCGAGAGGAGAAAAATCTTAAGCCAAGCTTCTATTATTTTAAATTTTGATTGCAAAACTAAAATAGCAATATTTTCCTCATTGCAAACTCTTTAATTACTACAAATATATGACTTCCTGTAGAAAACATTATGTAAACCAAAGTGACAGTGGGTGTGCCTGCACCCTTGACACTGATGTCATTATTTCTCCAGATCTCAGAGGTGTAGTTCCTTGGTATATTCTTGGGATTTAGACATCAACTCCCTAGAAACTACATTAGGTATCTCTAATCAGACCCACTAGTGCCATTACCACTGCAAACAGGCCTGTAGTCCAGATCTAGTCCCAAGATGGATTTCCTCAGACATAACATCCTTGGTGGGATAAAAAAGAGATTGAAAAGACATAATAACCATCACAATCAAAAGCCTCAATAAATTGTGGAGCCTAAAATACAATAAGTAAAATATAAAATAATAGACAGCATCAATAGAAAAAAGAATCAAGCAGAAAAAAGATTCTGTGGACTTACAGACTGCTTATATGAAAATATACAGCCATTGGATTAAAAAGAAAGTAAAGAAATGGAGAAAACTTCCCAGATTTGTGGGACAATCTCAAACAAGAGTACAGTTGAGTCATAGAAGTTTGTGAAAAAGAAGAAGAAGATAATGGTACAGAAAGCTTATTTAAAGAAGTAATAGTAGAAAACTTTCCAAATCAGGGGAAAATATAAATATCCAGGTACAGGAAAATCAAAAGTCTCTAATCAGATTCAGTCCAAACAAGACTACACCAAAACATATTACCATCAAACTCTCAAAAATTAAAGACAAAGAGAGGATCCTGAAAGAAGCATGAGAATATATCACATATAAAGGAGTTCCAAAAAGTATGTCAGCGGATTTCTCAGCAGAAAATTTCCAGACCAGAAGAGAATAGGTTAATGTATTAAAATTACTGAAGCAAAAGAAATTAACAAGAATACTGTGTCTGGCAAAGCAGTCCTTAAGAAATAAAAAAGAGATAAAGATTTTCCCAGAAAATTTCTCCAAATGTCTAAATGCATTTTACAAGGCTAGAATTACTCCTACCAAAGCCATACAAAGACACCACAGGAAAAGAAAATTATAGGCAAACATGTTTATTGAACATAGATGTAAAAATCCCCAATAAAATACTATCAAACCAGCAGGACATTAAAGGATCATTTGCCATGATCAAGTTAGATTTCCTCTGGGAGGCAAGGATGAATCAGCATATACAAGTCAATAAATGATATACCTCATATTAATTAAATGAAAAAAACAAAAACTATATGCTCATCTCAATTGATACAGGAAATACAATTTGAAAAATTTCAATATCCTTTCATGAAAAAATGCTCAACAAATTAAGTAGAGAAGGAATGTACCTAAATTCAATAAAGGCCACATATGACATGTCATAGCTGACATCATATTCAGTGGTGAAAAGTTGAAAGTGTTGCCTTTAATATCAGGAACAAGAGAAGGAAGCCCAATATCAAAGTTCTTTTTGGCATATTACTGGAACTCCTAACCAGAGAAATGAGACAACACAAAAATATAAAATGCAACCGAATGATAAAAGAAGAATTGAGATAGTGTCTTTGCAGCTAACATGCTTCATGCATAAAATACCTTAAAAATTCTACCACAGCTCTCAGTGCAGGCTCATAAGGTTGCTCTCAGCATGAGTCAGATGCCCCTTATATCATTAGACACAACAAAAGCTTTTGATAAAATCAAGCTCCCCTTCTTGATAAAAACCCTCAAACATCTAGGCACAGATGGAACGTACCTCAAAATAGTAAGAGCCGTCTATGGGAAACCCACAGCCAACATACTGCTAAACAGAAATTGGAACCATTTCCCCCTGAAAACAAGAAGACAAGGATGCCCACTCTCACCCCTCCTCCATGAATAACCAAAGCAATCCACAGCAAACAAACAAACAAAGTGGGAGATATCACACTTCCAGGCTTTAAACTTCATTTCAAAGCTACAATAATCAAAACAGCATGGCATTGGTACAAGAACAGGCATATAGACCAATAGAACAGGATAGAGAGTTCAGAAGCAAAATCTCAATTTCTCAACCAACTCATCTTCGACAAAGCCCCTACCACCAACCACTGGGGAGAGGAGAACTTATTCAGTAAATGGTGTTGGGAAAAAATGGCTGACCACATGCAGAAGATTAAAACTAGACTCCTACCTATCACCATACACAAAAATCAATACTAAATGGATCCAAGACCTAAGCATAAAAACTAAAACTATAAAAATCTTAGAAAACACAGGAAACACCCTTATGGAAATTGGAACTGGTAACCAATTCCTGATCAAAACCCCAAGTGCCCATGCCATAGAGATAAGAAAGACAAGTGGGATTTCATCAAACTGACAAGCTTCTGCAAAGTCAAAGAAACTATTGAGAGAGCGAGGAGACAGCCCACACACTGGGAAAAAATATTAGCCAACTGTATATCTGAAAAAGGCCTAACATCTTGAATTTCAAGGATCTCAAACATGTCAAAAAGAGAAAACAAAATAGCCCCATTACAAAGTTGGCAAAAGATGAATAGACACTTTTCAAAAGAAGACTTATGAGCAGATAGCCTCACTTGTCAGCAAATAAATGCAAATTAAATCCATACTGAGATATCACTTAATTCCAGTCAGGATGGACATCATCAATAACTCACAAAACAACAGATGTTAGAGAGGATGCAGCAAAAAGAGAGCATTTTTATACTGTTGGTGGGACTGTAAATTAGTACAGCCTCTGTGGAAAACAGTGTGGCAATTCCTACAAGCTCTAAAAATCGTCCTCCACAATCTCCCTACTGGGTATATACCTGGAGGAACTCAAATCACTCTATGAAAAAGATACCAGCACACGCATGTTTATTGCAGCATTATTCACAGTAGCCAAAACATGGATACAAAAAAATGTGGTACATATACACGATGGACTATTATGCAGCTATAAAAAGGACAAAATTATGAACTTTGCAGCAACTTGACTTAGAAGTTATAATTCTAAGTGATTTTTCACAGAAACAAATGACTATCACATGTTCTCACTCACAAGTGGACCTTGAACAACTATGGCAATACTATTAAGAAAGGGATTGACAGTATTGGGAAATCGCCAGGGGATGGCGGGGACAGACTGGCAGTAGTGGGAAACTACCAGGGGAGGGGGGTGCACACCTCATCAAAAATAATAATGATAATAATAATGTTGTAATAAAAAAATTAAATTAGAAAATTGTTAGATCTAATAAACAAATTCAGTAAATTTGTCAGATACAAAATGAACATAAAAATTAGTATAATATCTGTACATTGATAACAAACTATATGAAAAAATTAACAAAACAATCTCATTTGCAATAGAGGCAATAAATAAATAAATAAATAAATAAATAAATAAATAAATAAATTTAACCAAGGAGGAAAAAGACCTGTATACTGAAAACTTGAAAATAATGGTGAAAGAAACTGAGCACACAAATTAATGGAAATATATTTATTTTAATGGATTTGAAGAATTGGTATTTCTAAAATGTTCATAGTACCCAAAGCAACCTAGAGATTCAATGCAATGTCTATTGAAATTCCAATGACATTTTTCACAGAAATAGAAAAAAAATCTTAAAATTCACATGGAACTATGAAAACTCCTAAATAACCAAGGCAGTCTTGA
The DNA here is from genome assembly GCF_000164805.1 of Carlito syrichta. Lineage (NCBI taxonomy): Eukaryota > Metazoa > Chordata > Mammalia > Primates > Tarsiidae > Carlito > Carlito syrichta. The sequence continues at coordinate 11,191 of NW_007259598.1, forward strand.
ACAAAAAGGACAAGGCTAGAAATATGTCATGGTACCTGACTTCAAAATCTAATATAAAGCTATAGTAATCAAAACAGCATACTACAGACATAAAAACAGGGAAATAGACCATTGGAAAATAATAGGGAGCCAAAAATTATATCTACACATTTATAGTCAATAATTTTTTGATAAAAATATCAATAATACACAATGGAAAAGGACAATACAATCTGTTTATCAAATGACACTGGAGAAACTGGATTTTTGCATGAAGAATTATATTAAATCCTCATCTCACACCACATACAAAAATCAATTTGAAATAGATTAAAGCCTCAAGCATAAGACCTAAAACTATAAAATTACTAGAGGAAACATAGAGATAACATTTCTTGACATTGGTCTGAGTAATTATATTTTTGGAAATGACTCTAAAAGCACAGGCAACAAAAGTAAAAATGAACAGATGAGATTGCATCATACTTGTCATCTTCACGGCAAAAAACAAACAATCAACAGATTGAAAAGAAAGCCTATGACAGGAGAATATATTTGCAAGCTATACATATAATAAAGAAGTAATATTCAGAATATAGTTTATTTTAAAACTAAAAAAACTCAATAGCAAGAAAAAAAAGTCTTAAAAATGCACAATATAACTGAATAGCATTTCTTAAAAGAAGACAAACAAATTAATGGAAATATATTTATTTTAATGGATTTGAAGAATTGATATTTCTAAAGTTCATAGTATCCAAAGCAACCTAGAGATTCAATGCAACAGGTTTATGGAAAAAAAATTAATATTACTTATCAGGGAAATGTGAATTAAAACCACAATGTCACCTTACATCTGTTAGAATGGTTATTATTAGAAAGACAAAAGCTAACAGGTGTTCAGAACGATGTGGTCAAAAAAAGATCACTGGTATACTATTGGTGGGATGGTAAAATGGTACAGCTATTATAAAAAGAATAATCATTTCTCAAAAATTTAAAACTAGAACTACCATGTAATCCAGCAATTCCACTACTTGATATATATTCATCTTACATAAAATCAGTATGTCAAAGATATATGTGCATTCCCATATTTACTGCAGCAGTTTTCACAGTAGCCACGTTATGGAAGAAACCAAAGAGTCCATCAAAGAATAAACAGATTTTTAGAAATGTGGTATATATGCATAATGGAGTATATTCAGTCTCAAAAAAGAAAAAAAAATCCTGTCATCTGTGACAACATGGATGAACCTGGAGGATATTGTGTTAAAAGAAATGCCAGACACACAAAAAATACATAATCTCACTTACGAGTGAGTGTAAGAATGCCAAATTCATAAAAACAGAGTAAAATGGTGGTTATCAGAAGCTGAGGGCTGGAGGGATTGGGTAGATATTGGTCAAAGGATATGTAAGTTCAGTTAGGAGAACTTTAGTTAAGTTCAAGAGATATATTGTACATCATGGTTACTATCATTAATAACCATATATTGTGTATTTAAAAATAGCTAATAGAGTAGATTAAGTGTCTTACAGAAAAAGACAAACATGGGAGATAATGCATATGTTAAATAGCTTGATTTATCCTTTCTTAAAATATACATATATCAAAATATGATGTTCTGTACCATGAATATATATAATTTTTACTTGTTAATTTAAAAATAGAGTTTATAAAATTATAAGATAAAATTAAAGTCACATAGACAAATAATATTGCATTTTAAACTATATTTAAATTTAAAATTCATTTTATTTTCCAATACTTTCTGATTATATGAAGCTAAACAGGTATAACATTTTATTTTTCTAATTTTTTCTTATCTTAAAGAAGTGGGGTACAATTAGGGTTAGGTATACAAACGATTATGTAGGTACCCTTGTTGATGAGGTGTGCCTCTCCCTCCCCTGGTAGTTTCCCTCAACTGCCAATCCCACTCCCCCTCCCCTGGCAATTTTCCACTACTGCCAATCCCTTTCTTACAATATTATGATAATTGTTCAAGGTACACTTATTAGTGAGAGCATAAGTCTGATCTTTGTTTCTGTGATAGATCACTGAGTATGATCAACTCTAAATCCATCCAAGTTGCTGCAAAGTCCATGTTTGTCCTTCTTTATGGCTCCATAATATTCCATTGTGTATATTACCACATTTTTTTTAACCCATCTAATTAAAATGGGCAGTATGATTGGTTCCATGTTTTTGCTATTGTGAATAGAGCTGCAACAAACATTCGTGTGCAGGTTTCTTTTTTGTAGAATGATTTGAGTTCTTCCGGGCATATTTGCAACAGGGGAATTGCTGGGTCATATGGAAGGTAAATTTCTAGTTCTTTCAGAAATTGCCACGCTGTCTTCCAAAGAGGTTGCAATAGTTTGCATTCAAACCAGCAGTGTAGAGCATTCCTTTTTCTCTGCATCCTCGCCCACATCTGTTATTGTTTGTATTATTATTTTTTTTTATTTTTTTTGAGTTGGAGTCTCACTCTGTTGCCCAGACTGGAGTGCAGTGGCCACTTCCGGCCACTGCAGCCTCGACCTGCTGGACTCTGGTGATCCTTCCAACCTCAGCCTTCCGAGTAGCCGGAATTACAGGCACGCGCTACCTGGCTGATTTTTAAAATTTTATTGTAGAGATGAGGTCTCGCTAAGTTGCCCAGTCGGGTCTTGAACCAGCGGGCTCAGGCAATCCACTCACCTCAGCCTCCCAAAGCGCAAGATTACAGGCTGAACCACCAAGCCTGGTTATTGTTTGTATTATTAATGATGTCTTTTCTTATTGGGGTTAGGTGGTATCTCAATGTTGTTTTAATTTGCATTTCTCTGATGATGAGTGAGGCTGAGCACTTTTTCATGTGTCTGTTGACTGTCCAAATATCTTCTTTTGAGAAGTGTCTATTCATGTCTTTTGCTCACTTTTTAATAGGGCTGTTTGTTTTTTTCCTTTCAGCACTTTTGAGTTCCTTGTAGAACCTAGATATTAGGCCTTTGTCAGATATACAGTTGGCAAATATTTCTTTCCCATTTTGTGGGCTGTCTCTCTGCTCTTTTGATGGTTTATTTTGCTTTGCGAAGCTCATTGGTTTGATGAGGTTCCACTTGTCTATTTTATGTCTTATGGTATGGTCACTTAGTGTTCTGATCAGGAATTGGTTGCCAGATCCAATTTCCATAAGGATGTCTCCTGCATTTTCTAAGAATTTATAGTTTGTAGTTTTACATTACATTAAGGTCTTTGATCCATTTGGATATAATTTTTGTGTATGGTGATATGCAGGGATCATGTTTCAATCTTCTGCATGTGATCACCCAGTTTTCCCAGCACCATTTACTGAATAGAGTTGCTTCTCCCCAGTGATCGTTGTTGGAGGCTTTGTCAAAGATGAGTTGGTTGAGAAATTGAGAATTTGCTTCCGGAATCTTGATCCTGTTCCATTGATCTATATGCCTGTTCTTGAACCAATATCAGGCTGTTTTGATTACTGTAGCCGTATAGTAAAGTTTGAAGTCTGGAAGTGTGACTCATCCTGTTTTATTTCTTCTGCTAAGAATTGTTTTGGCTATTCATGGTCATTTATGTTTCCATATGAATTTCTGTATTGTCATTTCCAAGTATGAGAAAAATTGTGTTGGTAATTTAATGGACATTGTGTTGAATCTTTAGATTGACTTTGGTAGAATGAACATTTTAACAATGTTGATTCTTCCTATCCATGAGCATGGAATATTTTTTTCATTTGTTTGTGTCTTCTTGGAATTCTTTGAGCAATGCTTTGTAGTTCTCATTGTAAAGGTCTTTCACTTCTCTGGTTAGGAAGATGCCAAGGTATTTCATTTTTTGTGTGGCTATTATGAATAGAATTGTGCTTTTAATTTGGTTCTCTGCCAGCTTGTTGTTGATATATAGAAATGCAACTGTCTTTTGCACATTTATTTTGTACGCTGAGACTTTGCAAAAGTTCTGTGTCAGTGCAAGCAGTTTCTTGACAGATTCTCTTGGATTTTCAAGGTATAGGATCATATCATCAGCAAAGAGCGATAACTTGACTTCCTCTTTTCCTATCTGGATACTCTTGATTTCCTTCTCTTGTCTAATTGTCCTGTGTAGGACTTCCAGCACAATGTTGAACAAGAAGGGTGAGAGCAGGCAGACTTGTCTAGTTCCACTTTTTAGAGGAAATCTTTCCAGTTTCTGTTTATTTAGCAATATGTTAGCTATGGATTTATCATCGATGGCACTTACTATTTTGAGGTATATTCCATCTATACCTAGGTGTTTGAGGGTTTTTATCAATAAGCGATGCTGGATTTTATCAAACGCTTTTTCTGCATCTAATGATATAATCAAATGGTTCTTCTTTTTACATTTATTGATATATTTAATTACATATATAGTCTTGTGAATGTTGAACCAGCCCTGCATCCTGAGGATGAAGCCTTCTTGGTCATGGTGGATGATTTTTGAGATGTGTTTTTGGATCCAATTTGCTAGAATTTTGTTGAGAATTCAAGGGATATTGGCCTGTGGTGCTCTTTTTTTGTTAGATTTTAACCCGGTTTGGGTATCAGTGTGGTGTTAGCTTCATAAAATGATTTGGAGAGAATTCCATCATTCTCAATTGCTTGGAATACTTTCAATAGGCTTGGTATCAGCTCCTCAGTATACGATTTGTAGAATTCTTCTGGAAAACCATCCTGTCAAGGATTTGTGTGTGTGTGTGTGTGTGTGTGTGTGTGAGTTTTTGTATAACTAAGTTTCCTGAGCTGTTACTGGTCTATTTTGCATCTTGATGTCTTCTTGTTTCAACCTGGGGAGGTTGTGTGATGTCTGAAACTCCTCCATTTCATTTAGGTTATCAAGTATGTTTTCATATGGGTGTACATAGTAATCTCTGATGACCTTTCATATTTCTTTGGGGTCAGTTGTGATTTGATATTTTGTATTTCTGATTATGTTTATTTAGGTTTTTTATTTTTCTTGTTCATTCTGGCTAGGAGTCTATCAATCTTGCTAATTCTTTCAAAGAACCAGCTTTTTGTTTTGTTGATGTTTTCTGTGATATTTTTGTTTTCTATGTCCCGTATTTGAGCTCTTATTTTAGTGATTTAGATTCTCCTGCTAAAATTGGTGCTTTAATGGTCTTCTCTTTCCAGTTCCCTTAGGTGATCTATTAGACTTTCAATTTCTGATATTTCCATTTTCTTGATGTGTGCATATAGAGATATGAATTCCCCTCTGTGAATTGCTTTCATGGCAGCCCAGGGTTTTGGTAAGATATTTCTTCATTTTAATTTGTTTCCAGGAATCTTTTAATTTCTGTTTGGACTTCAGAGTTGACCCAGTAGTTGCTCAACATCATGCTGTTTAGTGTCCATGTCATTGTGGACTTTGGGGAAATTTTGTTGGTGTTGGTATTTATTTTTATTCCATTGGTCTGAGAAGGTGCATAGCAATATTTCAACTTTATGGAATTTGTGTATGCTTGCTTTATGACCAAGGATGCAATCGATCTTGGAGTTTCATGTGATGATGAGTAGAATGTATATTCTATGGTTGTTGGGTGGAATAATCTGTAGGTATCCATTAAGTCCAGTAGATTTAGTGTTAATTTGAGAATCTGGATCTCCTTGTTGATTTTTGCCCTCATGATCTATCTAGGGCTGTTAGTGGGGTATTCAAGTCCCCTGCTATTCTAGTGTTACAGTCATTATACTTTTTTAGTTTACTTAGTAGTTGCTTTCTAAAGGCTGGTACTCCTGTGTTGGGTGCATATATGTTTAAGATGGATATTTCTTTTTGATGGATTAAATCTTTTATCATTATGTAGTATCCTTTTGTATCTTTTTAAATTTTTGATAGCTTAAAGGTTGTTTTGTCTGATATTAAGATCATGATTCCTGCCTTCTTTTGTGATCCAATTGCCTGGAAACTCGTTTTCCATCCTTTAACTTTGATTCTGGGTGCATCCCTTTTGGTGAGATGAGTTTCCTGGATGCAGCAAACAATTGGGTCTTGGTTTCTTATCCAGTTTGCCATTCTTTGTCTTTTCAGTGGTACATTTAGCCCATTCACATTCAGGCTGATTATTGAAATGTGATTCTTTATCCTTGTCATGAGGTTCTTATAAAGTTTTTTCTTTGTTTGCTTGTTTTCTTTTGGCTTTGGGGCTGATGTATGTGTGTCTTTTCAAGTTTCTTGTTTTGCTATATTCTCTGTTAATTTTATGCTCTGATGGTCTCTTGGGAAGTGTGTGATCTCTCTTTCTTTCTTTTCTTTTGAGCTTAATACCTTTTTAAATGTCTCCTGTAGCGCTGTTCTGGAAGCTGCATAATCTCTTAGGGATTGGAAGTCTGAAAAGGATTTTAATTCTCCATCCCTGATGAAGCTGAGCTTGGCTGGGTAGGAAATTCTTGGTTGAAATTGTTTTTCTTTGAGGACTTTTAATATTGGACTCCAGTCCCTTCTTGCTTGTAGTGTTTCTGCTGATAGGTCAGTTACTATACTGATTGGTTTTCTCCAGTAGGTAGTCAGAACTTTCTCTCTTGCTGCCTTTAGGATTTTCTTTTGTGCCTTCTTTGTGTAGGTGAATTACTATGTGTCTTGGGATTGGTCTTTTCATTTGATGTCTTGTGGAGTTCTTTGTATCTCTTGCGTTTGGCTGGTCACATCTCTGGTGAGATTGTAAAGTGTTCTTGTATTACCTCCTAGAATAGTTGCTCCAAATTGTTCTCCCTTTCCCTTTCTTCTTCTGGGATACCAATCAGGTATAGGTTCAACCTTTTGATATAATTGCACATCTCCTGTAGACTTGCTCTTTCTTTCTGAGTCTTCTTTCGATATTTTTTACAGTTTGGGTTAATTCCATGTTCTAGTCTTCAAGTTCTGAGATTCTTTCTTCAGCTACATTACTTCTACTTTCCATGTTTGTCATCTTGTTATTTATTTCCTGGATAAAAATTTTTTTATTGCCAAAATCTCTGTTACAAGTTCTTTCAATGCTGCATCTTGTTTTTCTTGAGTCTTATTCACTCTTTCTATCCATTCCCTAATTCCTGTGGTATTCTGGGGCCAGTTGTTGGTGACTTCCATTGTTTGGGTTCCAAGGTTTGATTTTTCAGGAGCTTTCTCTTTGTTACACTTGAAATTACCTGTGGTCTTCCTTTGTTTTTTCCTCATTTGTGACAGTTGTCTTGTTTTTCTCTTTAGCTCTGTTATTCAGTCTCAGTGGAAAAGGCTTTCCCTTTTGATGTTTGCTCAGCCCTCTACTCTTTCCTTTTCCAGGCTCTAGGTTTGTTCTATTTTAAAAGAGGACTGTGGGTAGGAAGATTTGCTGTCTTGTACTTTTGAAAGTCAAATAAGTTAAGGGATGGGGAGCTAGGATTCAGATACTAATTGTAAATTACAGTGTTCACTGATTGTGGTATGTGTTCCCTGAGACCCACTCCTTCCCACCACTCTATATGATGATGCAATGGGTCATGTGTGTACCCCCTGGATCTGAAATACAGTGACAGCAATGAGGATTACATTGAAAAATAGAATGAAATAAGTTTGACAGGTTAAAAAAATGAAAAATAAAATAAAGCACAAAGCAATGAAAGCAGAAACCAAAGCAGTAAAAATTAAACACACATACACACACCTACATACACACACACACGCACCTACATACACACACATCCCAAAACAAACAGAAATAACAACAAAGTGAAACAGAACAAACACCAACAAAAACCCCCAAGAAAACTAAACACACACACACACACACACACAAACACACACACATCTAGCACAAAATGAATTGAGAAGAAAAACAGAAAGACCAAAAAAAAAAAAAAAATTCAGATTGAACCCTCACACATATATTGACACATGCCTTAAACTAAAAAAATTAAAAGAACAAAAGAGCAAAACAAACCAGCAGGTCGAGGCTGCAATGACTGGGAGTGGCCACTGCACTCTAGTCTGGGTGACAGAGTGAGACTCCAACTCAAAAAATAATAATAATAATAAAAATAAAATTAAAATTAAACTAAAAACAATGGTGCTCAGCTTCTGTGACCTGGGAAGAGTCAGGGACCAAGCAGAGAAGCTGCAGCACCAGCTATTGCACCTGGAGGACCCTGGCCACTTGCTTATGAGCCTCCACTTAGTCGTTTCCAGCATTTTCTTCACAGGAAGGCTTTTGTTGATAGAAAAAAAAATGGTGCTCATCTTCTGTGACCTGGGAATTGCTAGGGTCCAAGCCAAGCATCTGTACACCAGTCACTGTGTCAGGACAGCCCTGGCTGCCAGCTCCCTAGCCCTCACTCAGTCAGCCACTCACATGCCCACTCACTCACCAGCCCTTACACAAAATTTTCCATACACTCACTCACTCACACCAGGACTTGCACATTCTGACTAGCTTGGCCAATAGCTTTCCTATTTTATTTCAAAATATTTTCAAAAGGGCAAAGCCAAGCATGTTGTTTCCCTGCTCAAAATCCATTCATGACTTTCCAGTGCTTCTGGATAGAGATTAAACTCACTATCATCACAGATCATGACCCTTCTGGCTTGGCCCCTCCTGCACCTGCCACTCAGGCTTTCACCATGGAAAGTGCTGAAAGGTTGCTCTCTGTCACTAAGCAGGTATAAAATTTAAACATACTGGTAAATTACGATATATATGTTTTATATGTATATAATATATATCTCAGATATTCAAAGATTAATAGCCCTGAATAAGTAATCCATTGTTTTTGGAAATTGGGAAGGCTTTAGATCTTTTTTTTTTTAAATACAAAAATAAAAACTTATTTTCATAGTCACTTTATCATTAAAGATATGTTGTAACTTAGTATGACTCTTATTTTTGAGGAGGTAGGGCATGAATTGAAAATTGTTCAAGTAGGAAGGAGCTTTGTATTTATTGCACAATTCTGTATCTTGATTGTGTAGTGGTTACATAAAATTGCATGAAACTACACACACACATAAGTGAATATAAAACAGGTATACTCTGAATTTTTAAAATTTTAAATGAGTTGAAAGAATTGAAAGCCTCTGTTCCACTGCAATTTTTAAATTTCCTTCTACTAATGTACATAGATAAAATTTCTGAACAATAACATCTACCAAAAACAAAAAATTAACATACTGAATGTTTTGTTCTACCAATAGGCAGCATCATCTATAAACAATCTAGTATCTTCTTAAGATATGCATTTATAATAAAAATGTATATATTCTTTTTATTACATTTTGTCAATATCTATTATATTTTATGCTTTTGGGTTCAAATATTTAAGAACCCTTAATCAGCTATCTACTTTTAGTAATGATATAAAAAAGTCCTGTTGATGTCTAACATTATATAAATTTAAATTTCTTTTTTTTTGTTTTTGTTTTTTAGTTGGAGTCTCACTGTCACCCAGACTAGATGGAGTGCAGTGGCCGTTCCCGGCCACCACAGCCTCGACCTGCTGGGCTCCGACAATCCTTCCGCCTCAGCTTTTCAAGTAGCTGGAACTACAGGCGCGTGGTACCACACCCGGCTAATTTTTGATTTATTGTAGAGATGAGGTCTCGCCAAGTTGCCCAGGCGGGTCTCGAACCCACGGGCTCAGGCAATCCACTCACCTCAGCCTCCCAAAGGCGCGGGATTACAGGCTGAGCCACCAAGCCCGGCTTTAAATTTCTAAGTAACAATTATTATGCTTTGCAGAAGCTAGCTTAAAAGTAAAATATAAGTGTGGCAGGGAAGGTTAATAGTCATTAATGCCTACATGTTCTCTGACATTTCCAAGTTATCCAGTTTTGTGGGGACTATATAACTAGCTCTGACCTCTGAACTGTAAGTGTCATTTTGGGACTGAGGCAGATAAAAGTTGGGTCATTTTCCATTTCAGTTTTTTCTTCTTCAGTAACCTTGGAGACCATTCATTACAGGTGACACAGCTTAATTTTGGAGGAGAACCTACAACCTTTGTGGAACCTTATTTGTACAAGAAATAATATTTGTGATATTAAATAGCTGACTGGTTTGTGATATTAAACAACTGATTGATTTTAAGGTGTTCATCACAACTGTGTGTACTATTTTGATTAATGTCAACAATCATAATTTGAAGTGAAATACTCTCATTATGACAATCCAAATAGGAAACATTAACTTAGTGTTTGGTCAGTGAACTGCAAGAAAAATGTCATTATAGTCTGAAAAGATGAAAATCCATATTATGGATGTCAAAGGATTTGGTAAATGAATCAGTTTTTATAACTTTTAAGACTATGGAGAGTGTCCAAAAATGATAAGAGTTAATGATAACTTGGAGTATTTTAGGCAAATCAAGATGAAGTTTCTAGTTACTGAAAAAAGAGAAAACTAAAGAAGGAGCAGTTTTGTTGTTTGTGAATACGTGGAACTCAGTTTCAGGTGTAGTAAGTTTAATATATTGTTTAAACACCCAGAGAAATAGAACAAGGAGATACTTGGATATATGAATCTAGATACCAAGGAGCAGAATTAGCTAAACAATAGAATTTGAATTTGTCAACATATAAATGGAATTTAATACACATAACTCAATAAATTCATGAAGAGAGTGGTAGTGAATATAGCTAAAAAAAGTTTATAGATTAAATTCTAGGGTTTTCAAACATTTAGAGGATGGGATATGAAGAAAAATAAGTAAAGAAGACTAAGATCAGCAGGGAACAGTCAGTATGGAAGAAGTAGAAAGGGAGAGAAAATGAATGAGACCCTGATTGTTAAATGAAGTAAATTTTCTTTTCGAAATTGACACACTCTTTACCATAGAGGTGGAACTAATTTACATTCCCACCAGGAATGTAGAAAAGTTTTGTTTTCTCCACATCCTCACCAGCATCTGTTGTTTGTTGTTGTTGTTTGCTTTTTTTTTGAGTTGGAGTCTCACTCTGTCACCCAGACTGGAATCCAGTGGCAAGTCCTGGCCACTGCAGCCTCAACCTGCTGGGCTCTGGTGATCTTCCCACCTCAGCCTTTCAAGTAGCTGGAACTACAGGCACGCGCTACAACGCCTGGCTAATTTTTTTGATTTATTGTAGAGATGAGGTCTCGCCAAGTTGCCCAGGCGGGTCTCGTATCCGCGAGCTCAAGCAATCCACTCACCTTGGCCTCCCAAAGCATTGAGATTGTTTGTTTTATTAATGATGGCCATTCTTATTGGGATTAATTGGTATCTCAATGTGGTTTTGATTTGCATTTCTCTGATGATTGGTGAAGCTGAACACTTTTTCATATGTCTGTTGACTGTCTGTATATCTTTTTTTGATAAGTGTCTATTGGTGTCTTTTGCCCACTTTTTAAAGGGGCTATGTTACTTATTTTTTTCCTTTTGTCATGTTTGAATTTCTTGTAGATACTGGATGGCCTAAGGTCTTTTGTCAGATGTACAGTTGGCAAAATTTTTTTTCCCCTTTTGTGCACTGTTGTCCCACTCTCTTGATGGGTTCTTTTGCTTTGCAGAAGCTTTTCAGTTTAATGATGTCCCACTTGTCTATCTTATTTCTTATGGCATGGACACCTGTGATTTGGATCTGGAACTGGTTGCCTACTTTTATTTCTGCAAGGGTGAAACTTGTATTTTCTAAGATTCTTATAGTTTGAGGTTTTAGGTTTAGGTCTTTGATCCATTTGGAGTTGATTTGCATATATGGGGATAGGTAGAAATTGACTTTCCATATGACCCAGCCATCCCCCTACTGGGCATATAGCTGGAGGAACTCAAAGCATTCTGCAAAAAAGACCCCTGCACACCCATGTTTATTGCAGCACTATTCACAATAGCAAAAACATGGAACTAATGGCACTGCCCCGTGGAAACTGGACAGCAACACAATGGAATGTTATGCAGTCATAAAATAAGGACAAACATAGGAATTTTGCAGCAACTTGGATGGATTTAGAATCAATAATACTCAGTGATCTATAACAGAAGCAAAGAACAGAATACCACATGTTCTCACTTATAAGCGGACCCTGAACATTTACCATAATATTCTAAGAAAGGGATTGGCAGTAGTAGGTTGCCAGGGGAGGGAAGGGGGACCAGGCAAAGTGAGGACCGAAGAGAGACCCAAACATTACCTGTATGATGTCTTCTTGTATACCTAATCCTGAATTTTATCCCACATCTTTAAAAATCTAGGGGATCTGACTGGGCTCGGTGGCTCAGCCTGCAATTCCGCTCTTTGGGAGGCCGAGGTGAGTGAATTGCCTGAGCTCGCGGGTTCAAGACCCGCCTGGGCAACTTGGTGAGACCTCATCTCTACAATAATTTAAAAAAAAAATAGCTGGGTGTGGTAGCATACGCCTGTAGTGCCAGCTATTTGGATGACTGAGGCGGAAGGAACTCTAGAGTCCAGCAGGTCGAGGCTGCAGTGGCCGGGAGTGGCCACCCCACTCGTCTTCCAGTCTGGGCTACAGAGTGAGATTCCAACAACAACAACAACAAATTCTAGGGACATGATTTTTTAAAATTATTTTTTATTTTATTTTTTTGAGTTGTGGTCTCACTCTGTCACCCAGACTGGAATGCAGTGGCATTCTCGTGGCCACTGCAGCCTTGACCTGCTGGGGCTTTGGCAATCCTTTTGCCTCAGCCTTCCAAATAGAGGGAACTACAGATACATGCTACCATACCCGGCTTATTTTTTTTATTTTATTGTAGAGGTGAGGTCTCGCCAAGTTGCCCAGGCTGGTCTCAAACCCGTGGGGTCAGGTAATTCACTCACTTCGGCCTCCCAAAGTGCTGGGATTACAGGCTGAGCCACTGAGCCTGACTTTTTTTTTTTTTTTTAATGAAGTAAGAGTTTAAAGGGAATGAATTTGACAGATGTTGCTAATGATTGGTCAAAAAATATGAGTATCATAAATAACCAGTGGATTTGACATGGTGACATTCAATAGATATTGATCTTCTTGGTGAAGTGATAGGAGCAAAATTCTGATTGCAATGTGTCCTAGAGCAGGGGTTCCCAACTCCTGAGTCACAGATTGGTCCAGGTTTGTGGCAGGTTAGGAGCCAGGCTGCATAGGAGGAAGTGAGCAGAGGGTGAAGCTTTATCTGTATTTACAACTGCTTGCATTGCTTGCATTACCAACTGAGCACCATCTTCTGTCAGAGCAGCAGTGGCATTAGGTCCTCATAGGCATGTGAATCCCATTGTGAACTGCACAGGTGAGGGATCTAGGTTGCATGCTCCTTATGATAATTTAATACCTGATGATCTGAGGTGGAGCTGAGGTAGTGATGCTAGCACTGGGGAGTGACTGAAAATACATATTAGCATTAGTAGTAAGGTTTGACTACACATTCCACCCCCATCCCTCGATTCATGACTGCTGTACTGGAGGGAAAGAGAAAAAAATAGGGACAGTGTTATGGACTTACATTTTCATTATTTCTGCTATAAAAGTAATGAGAGAAAATATCATATTTGAAGTTGAACTTGGGGACAAAGAATTTCCTATATCTTAATGCAAAAGAAGTAGCAGTGTATTTGGGATGAGAATATTCCAGTAGAGAAAGAAAATTAGTATTGCCTAAGAGAGGGGAAAAATGTTGGAATAGTTTAAGTGTCAGGACTGGTCTTATCTAAGTGATTGAAAGTTTACTGTAACACCAAAGGAGATAATGGACACAGATGAATGCAGGTGATGATTAGAAATTATACCATGACTTTCAAACTTTAAATTTTGAGCATAAAAATACCTTAAATCCTTAAGTATGGGACTCTGGAGTACTTGTAAATGTGTTCACTATGAAGAAGAATATTAAAATAATTCACTGAGGTTTCAAAAAACAAAACTAGGAGCATGGATGGAAGTTATATAAAAGGAATTCAGTTAACCATGAAAAATAATATCATAATAATTAAAATGTATGTAGAATGCTATGGCTTTTGAAATACTTTAATAATATACTTTACACAAATATTTGTGCTCGATAAGCTCTAAAATTCCTCCTTATGCAGTAAAATTTTACCATGACTTTTTACACATAAAAATATTTAATAATGTAAATATATTACTAGTGGTTTTGTCTGAATCCCTGAGTGCTTCACCAAGGCTGTGGTTTCCATTATTCCTGTCATCATGTTGGAAATAGACCCTTCATAAATGGCTCCGTGTTAAAATATTTGGATGTGCTACCTGTTTTCTGTCAGGACATTGATAGTTTAATGTATTATCTCCTAATTTTAAAATCTTTAAGTTTTTTAACCTTGTACTCTCATCTTTCTCTGTCTGTTGAAATACCATGATACACTAATGGACTGAAAACATTGTAGGATTATGTAGCTCCATAAACAGAATCTTAATCTTCTGTGTCATGATATTGGAACCTTTGAGACACTGACTAATGTAATATAACAGTTACTAGCTTGTAACACCATAAATTTCACCACCAACAAAACCCAATGGTATATCTTCTCTGACTATTGAGTAAGAAATCTTTTATCAAAGAATTTTTAAGTTTACATTTAGCTTGATATTTCAGGGTCACTTTGATTTTTTTGTGTGTGAAATGCAAGAATATAAAAATTAATGCAATAAAATAAGAGAAGAGTTGAAGAGCTATTTTATTCTGTTAAGTATTATTATTCTGTGGATATATGAGTAGACTAAAAAAATTGAATTTATTTATTTAAAAAATGGTGAATTTATTCTTGCATGTTTAAACTTCAGTCACCTTTAAAGTGCTCTCTGTTTTATACATCTATAGCGAGATGCTTTATCTAATGCTCAAAACAATTTTGAACTTGTTAATTTGTGTGCCTTTTAGTACTTCTGCCATTTCTTTGTTTCACCTCTTTCACATCAACAAAATGTTTCCCTTTAAGAGTTTTTTCATCTGGAGAAACAAAAAAAACTAAAATCACTTGGGTTGAGATCAGGTGAATAGGGATGGTGAGGCATGGGGATCATGTTGTGTTTGGTTAAAAACTGCTGAACACTCAGTGCAGTGTGGGCAGCTGCACTGTTGTGGTGGAAGAACCAGTCACCTGTTTGCCATAAAATGTGAGGCAACCTTCTCAAAACTTTCATATAAAAACTTTAATTGACTGATCCCGGGGAAGAAATTTTGAGTGTAATACAAGGGCCCATCTTTCAAAAGATAATTCTCATTTTTTTTCAGTCCTCCCATATATACTTTCCATAAAAGTATCAACTAGGTATAATTTAGATAACTTTTTAGTATTTCATCTCAAATTATTCCTATTTTTTATCTTTCTTACATAAAAAGGGATTTGAGATTACAAATAATTTGCTGTTTATCAACATAAGAACAAAAATAATGAAGCATAGGAAAAATAGATGTGATTGAATTTTGCAGACTTATGCCAGTTTGAGATGAGAAATAGTACTAACAATTACAATTATTTTCTGTTGTTTTCAATTCTATTTCAGAATGTTTCCTTGATGAAATTTATGGGAAGAATTTGAAGCAAAATGTACTGATAATATTTCTTCTAGTGTTAAAGCAGAAGGGTCACATACAATCTAAGGTCACATCTAACTCAGACTCACATTTTTTGTTCCTACATCATACATTCCAGAAATATTACCAAAAGTAAAAAAATTTTTAAAATAAACATAGCACGATGATTTTTGGATTTTTTTCCTCTCATTTGGAAGATGAAATGTTGTGTTCCTAGGGATGATATTATAAAAAAGAAAAAAATTTAGTCATTCCAAGCCCCACAAATATTAGAAAGGTAGAAAAATTTAAACTACATACACAGTGAAGAAAAATTAGAATAAATGAGCTAGAGAAAATGTAATTGCCAGAAAGTAGGAGAAAGGGAGGTTAACAGAGAAAAATAAATGAATATCATAGAGAGTAGTAAGAAATGAGTGAATAAATCCAATCAAAGTCATAAATCAAGATCAATAAACCTTACAATGAAAAGACTAAAATGAAAAATGAATCTACTGCAGACAGAGCTGTGAGCAAGTTCCAAAATATCTAAAAACCTAGACAGAGACACTTAGAGTAATCTCTTATGTGGTCAATAACAGCAGTCTTTTTTTTTTTTTTTTTTTTTTGGGTTGGAGTCTCACTCTGTCGCCCAGACTGGAGTGCAGTGGCCGCTCCCGGCCACCGCAGCCTCGACCTGCTGGGCTCTGGCTATCCTTCCGCCTCAGCCTTTCAAGTAGCTGAATTACAGGCACGCGCTACCACATCCGGCTGATTTTTTTATTTATTGTAGAGATGACGTCTTGCTGCCTAGGCGGGTCTCGAACCCGCAGGCTCAGGCAATCCACTCACCTCAGTCTCCCAAAGGTGCAGGATTACAGACTGAGCCACCGAGACTGGCTATTAATAATAGCAGTCTTAATGTTGTTTGAGAAAAAAATAATTCAAGAAAAAGGCAGAGAAATAAAGTAACAGGAAATTCCAGAAGGATTAACTAAATAATGCACAAGCAAGATGGATCTAGGGAACACCAATCAAATATTCATATGGCATTCTTAAATTAAAATATTAAATTTAGGTTTATTTATAATTGGTTTAGGAAAATTTGATTATATTTTATCCATATTGTATACATTATATAATCTAAAAATGTGATCTTGTGTACATTTCTATTGAAAAATCTATAGCACTAAATAATCATAGGCATGATCTCTTCCAGAAATATTCGAAAACTGGATGGACCCTGTGATTCCTCATATCCTGAGTGCCCAGGCAGGTGTTCGTCATGATCTATCAGAAGATTCTTAGAAGATTCCACAACTATAAAGAAATTTCTTCCTGAAACGATTGTATTTTCTGCAAGTTGATTTGATGGGTTTACATAATTCAAAGCTGATAATTTTTTCATTTTTGTATTGTCAGTTCAGCACTCAAGGAATGCTTTCTCTTTCCCCTGTGCCTCCAATTATCTAAGAGTTAGTTGAGAAGAACAATTTTGCACCCAACATGTAGTAAATGTCTTTGAAATCATCAATAGCTTCAGTGCAGTCTAGTCTGTGTTCACTATAAGACCAGTAAGAAAGTAAAATTAATATGAAAAAATAAAAGAAAGAATACAGGAAGCAGTTTACTAAACAGAAAATCTTCCCTTATTAATTGCCTAACAAACTGAACAAGAGATTGTTTTAAGTTACATAATTATATAGCAGGTAGGAAAGAAGGAAATTTGGAATCTTTCTGTTTATAAGAAAGTTAATCCTACATTTCAGTAGATACTAAATGCAATTCTATTCTAGAATCTTCACACATAGTGGCAAGTTCGGTATATTTGATCAAGCTCAGTGTCTACTCTAATTAAGTAAATGTGTGGAATTACTTGTATTAAAAATATTACGGAGCTCTGAGAATATGTTTCTGAGACTATATGAGATATGGGTTCCATATATCTCAGTTTGAAACAAATTGATCTAAGATAAAATTGAAACTTTAACCTAAATTTAATTTACAAAAATGTTAGCACTGTAATACAAATAAACATAAAGTAAATATTTACCTCATTTTATCATCATGATGGAAAATTATAATATACTATCATGTGTATTTACTATCATATGTATATGATATATTTATTGTATGAGTTATATTAATCAGTGAATACAAACTTGGAAAAGAGATGAGCATATAACATTCAAAGGTAAGGCAATCATAAACAAATACTTTTGGAAAATACAGAGGATAGACTGATATTATTCTTCTGCATCATAAAATGAAAACACAAAACCACCACATACCTTATCTGATTAAAAAATATGTAAAACATCAACAAAATGACAGAATGTGCAACCAAAAGGTGGAGATATTAATGTTACTTCAGGATTGATCAAAAACAAAGTCAAACTCAGCAGCTCACCCTTTTAGACCTAGCACTTTGAGAGGCCAAGGCAGGAGGATTACTTGAGCCCAGTAGTTTAAGACCAGCCTGGAAAACATAGGGAGACCTTTCTACAAAAAGTTTGAAAAATAGCCAGGCATGGTGGTGCATGCCTATAGTCCCAGCAACTTGAGAGGCAGAGGTGGGAGGATTGCTTGAGCCTAGAAGTTTGTGGCTACAGTGAGCCATGATTCTGCCACTGCACTCCAGTCTAGGTGACAGAGTAAGACCCTGACTCAAAACAGAAGCAAAAATCTACAGGACAAGCAACAACAAAAGAAAGCAAGCAAAGTCACAAACATTTTTGCAAAGCTCATGTAAGCATATTTGCCCATGGTTTCTAAGAAAGGGAAGACTTTCTCTAGGTGTTACAGGAGATCACAGCTCTCACCAAACATGCTTTGACCTTATGCCCCTCTAATTTTTTGTTCCCATTCAGATCTGTGTGCAATAATGACAACTCAAACATCCCAATAAGAATAAAAGTTATACTTCTCTATTAACTATTAATAAATTTCACCTTGCAGTGTATATACTAGTCTCAGGGATCTTAGTTAATGTGACTTCACCATTAGGAGAAGGCTTTAGTCTCAATCTGTGCATAAATAAAGTTTCTACATCCTGGTGACTGAGTGCCTGAATATTGATTAACAGTGCAATGCCAATATTGGCGACTTCTAGTCAGCCCGCTCTCCTGGAGACACTCACTGTGTCATTACTACAACGTCAAAATGATCTCAAGTTTGAATAGTTACTGAAAGTCACAAAAAAACTCATAAGTAAATATGGATAATATTGTTTTTGTCACTACTTGCCTATTCATCTCCTCCATTGTTTTCTCTCTTTTTATTCTGTTGTTCTCCCATTCATTCTATATGCCCACTTCCTGCAAGGAAAAACAAAAAATCATTTAAAATAGATGCATTCAGTGATCTGAATTGACCAGATTTTCATTTTATATAATATTGTGGAGGAATTTTAATAATATAACAGGATGAAATTTAGTTTATTTCCTTTACAAGATTTACAAATCGCTAACACTGCTATTTCTTCCCTGATAGCTACTGCAAAAATCTAATATATATGGAGTTAACAAACCAATCTGAGAATACCAAATATCATATAATAGAAAATTCTGAGACATAGTTTTCTTTTATTGAGAAAAATTCCACTTCTCAATTAAATTATCCTTCTATAAAAGGTAACATTTTGCTTTCATGCAAAGCAAAATGAGATATATTTAATACTGCCTTGCACAGCTCGCAACATGGATGAGAATACATTCAGAAACAATGAGGAAATTATTTAGCTGCAATACATAAAACAATTTCACTTTTCATTCTTCTGTTACTTCTAAAGTTCACCAAAGAACCTTTGGTCTTTTATAATATAATTCATTAAATATCAATTTTATAATATAATTCATTAAATATCAATAGATCAAATAAGAAGATGGTAGTATCAAGGAATTACTAAATTGTGTGGATTTATTTTGATTTAGCCACATTGCAAGTCCTCTGAGAAGGTTTCAGTAAAATACTATTCTCAGAACTTCAAAGTTTCAGATTTGAAAACAGGAATGTATATGCAAAGTAAAATTATTCCCTAATCTTATAGTGGTAGCTTGAAAACCAAACCTTACCCAAATAAACAAGATTAATATTCATTTAATGGATTGATGAAGGTTACATCAGAAAATGGGTTGTGGAATGCAAAGATAATTATTCTCCCAAGAAAAGGCTCTCTATATTAATCCTAAGACTATCAAGATTTTTCTATTACCTTATCTTCAGGGTAACCGTCTTACCATAATAGCCAAGATTACTTGAGGGCATTTTATGCTCTGGAAAAGTTTACTTGAGTACTATCTTGCAGCTTTTTCTCCAGAATTTATAAGTAGGATGGTATTTTGGTCTTTGTCTTTCCAAAAAGAAGTGTGTGTATGAAGAGTAGGAATGAAACAGCAAGGGAACTATGGTAATTTTGCATCTCTGTAGCAGGCACAATGTTTGGATGACTTTTAAAAGGTGGATAAAATGTTTGAAACATATGCAAATGGGAAGTAAAAATCCCCTATATAATTCCCTTGAGCAACCACAGTTTTTGCATAGCTTCCTTTAGACCCCTATGACTTAGCATTACTATCTCATGAAAGACCAAAGTTTGTGTGTGGGAAAGACAGTTCAGATGGTAAGCAACTTGAACGATTTCATTATTAATGCAAGTAATAGGATTATTCTACATCTATAAAGAAATTTCTTCCTAAAACTATCGTATTTTTTTCAAGTTCACTTGATGGTTATATATGTTATAATTCAAAGTTGATAATTTTCTAATATTTGTATTGCTAGTTTAGTACTCAGGGAATGCTTTTACTTTTCCCGGTACCTCCAATTATCTAAGAGTTAGTTGAGATGAACCATTTTTGTACCCAAAGCACGTAGTGAATTTCTTTGAAATCATCAAACTAGCTTCAGTGCAGTCTAGTCTATGTTCACGATAAGACCAGTAAGAAAGCAAAATTAATATGAAAAAATAAAAGAAAGAATGCAGGAAGCAGCTTACTAAACAGAAATCTTCCCTTACGTTGTAAATGAATACACTTAAACATATATTGCAATGTATATTACTTTATGAACTGTGGCATGTGAGGGTAAATATTTAGATTGAGTCACAAACTGTATATTTGTTTCCTTAGTGTTGCATATTTTCTACATATTTCCTTAATCTTTCTGGTCCTGTTATGTTGAAGAATGAATTATCTGTGTAGTCCCATCACAGAGATGTTGTGCAGAACAAAAGAAGTAGTTTATGTAAAAACAAATGCTTTAGAAACTGGAAGATTATTGTATTTTCATGTTATCTTTTAATTATTTAATAGTTTAATCACTGAGCATTTTAAAATTGTATTTGCTGTACACTATGGAAAACAGAGTGTAGGCAAGATTATGAAATGTTAGTGAAGGAGACTGCAGGTTCTTAAGTGTTGAAATGGTCCTTTAATTTATTGGAGGAAAGTAAGAATAGTGTTAGAATCTCCGAGATTATGAAAAAAGAAATATTCACTCTAACAACCCATTTGACAGGGTTTGTAGGCACTAGGAGTTTCAAGGAACTTGTGAAGACAAGGATACAGCTCTTTTGTGAGAAGTCTAAACAATTTCAAAAAGATCTGCGGTCTAGGATTATATGCTTAATATTGAGCAGAATATGTTTGCCCAATAACTGCTTATATTTTCAGAATCTCCTCATTTATGTATCTACCCAGTGCCATTTCCACTTTTAATTGTATATGTGTCTCTCTTCATATTTCTAGTTCAAATTCCAGACAGAATCAGATTGACTTAGTGAAAACTACTCTCAGTGTTTGGCAAGGTTTCTTGCCAAGCAGTGTTTCTAGACCACTGCCAAGAGCAAATGTTCTTTAGCATGGGTTGACTGACCATTTCAGATTGTTACCTGTTTCAGCTGATTGAAAACATAACTATTCCCAGCAAACCTTCTGAGCCATCCCCTAAATTGAGACTATAAGTTTGGCATTTTCTTTACATGGGGACTTCTGTCACAGCAATCACCAAAATTGACCTGCTTTCAACTGGTGCAGTCTAGTGAGCTATCAAGAAAACAGTAAAAGACTGATATTGGCTTTGTTTGATTGCTAAAAATAGGAACTTATAACCTGTGAAACCTTACATCTTGATGGATATTTTGGCCTTCAAGATATGATTGCTTATATTCAATATATAATATTATTAAATAACTGATTCTTGAAAGATAAGCTTGAGAAATACTGGTAGTTATGCAATGCTATGTTTTCCCATGTTTAAGAAGAATCATTTGGTAATAAAGTTAATTACATGCTTTATATAAACATGGTTTATGTTTTTATTCACATTTAAAGCTATCTCAAAGCTTGGCTGTGTTGAAGAAACTGACTACGGGTTTGTTCATTTTGAATACACAGCAAAATTTTCCTTTGTTTTATATTGTGGTTCATCTTTGACTGTTATATATCTGGAATTTGCCCAAAACCTTTATTCTGCAAGTTTTGGTCCTTTCTGCGCAGCTGGATTTTCTTCTCCATCATTTCCCAGTAGGCCAGAGCCCTGCCACAGAACAATTCTGAAGTTTGCTTTACTGCATCCTTCAAGTTTGGCTCTCTGCCTTTCCTGTCCTTGATCACTCTTGTTTTACTGAATTGAAGAGTAACTGCTGATGTTCAACATGCATAATTTCTATCCAAAATTGTTATTGTAATAAAATAATGCACCCAGTCAATATGTTATATGTTCAATGTAGTTTTTAAAGTTTTTATTGAAATTTCAAAGATTTCAAAGGCATTGAAAAGTTAGGAATTGAAGGTCAAAACAGTTTTTATTCTGAGCATCAATCTTTTAAAACCCTGTTATCAGCAAGGTCTTTTCTAAAGAATGTTTTATATATAAATGTTTCAATCATGGTTCATTTTTAAAAATAAAGATGGAAGGTCACAAATGTTTTATCTGATTGCCCTTGGAAATATAGAACTATGTATGAGATTAGGAAATTGTTTCTTTCTCCAATGCAGTTTGATTCACTTGTAGTCTCTAAAGGCCTGTTTCCACAAGATATAAACGACCATTGCCTCAAGGCCATTCAAACAATATTTAGTCTTTCATAATGAAAACAAAAGAAATATACACAAAGACAGAAACATATTTCAAAATAATGATACAATCATATTCAGCCACTGTATTGTTGTTGACAAAGCTAATATCTCTTACTATCAGAAGGAAAACTTGTTCACACTTTCATAAGTCCTTTTTACACAGTCTTACAAAAGAAGAACGGAAACATTTTCATTTTTTCTTTGTAAATTTTTAGTCAGAAACATTGATAGCTAAAATTTCCTACTCTTGTTATTTTGATGATAATTATTAGCTTCTAACAATATATTTAAGAATAAAACAAAACCATGAAAGATCACAAAAAGAATAACCCTCAAGTTCTGTTTCATATTATTTGACAGAAGCATTAAGTAAAAGTATTCGTTTTCTGTATGATATAGGATAGGTATAAATAAAATTATTTGAGGCAAATTACATTTTTATCAGATTTCATCACCATACATACATCAGAGGTTTTTTTCATGTGCAATTATGCTTTAAAGAAATGTATGCACTAAGAGAATGTCTTAATCAAATTGACAATTTGAACTGAGCAACTGGGTGTATGCTACTTAATATGTGTAAGTGACATGACAAAAATACACAGAAGACAAAAGGCCACATTTTAAACACAACTCCAAATATGGAAGTTCTTCATCACTTGATTTTTCTTCTGTCGTTCATAGAAATATATTCTTCTAACTCAAAATAATACAATAAATATGTCTGAAATAAATTCTGTCTATTGGTATCTAATAGTTTGGTCTCAACCACTTAAAAATTGTTTGATCTATTCAACTGGTAATTTCTTCAATGAAAGGCTGATTTCAGATTAGTGAAAGCAGATTCTGGGATGTTAAAATGGCATATTATGCATGGGAATAATGAATACTTCATAAGAAAGTCCTAAAATAAATTGTAAAGTATGTTATGAGAATTTTCTCATCACTCGTTTATTTAATCATTCAAATTTCCTGGATGTCTTTCATGTGCTAATCATAGTGTTTTTGTGGATGAAATAAAAAGAGATAAAAGTTCCTTGTTTTGAAAGTTATCATCTGGTAAGAGAATACATATAAATCAATATATGAAATAGAGTTTGCTAAGTATCTATATGTTTTCATAGGGTAATAAGAAAAGTGAAAGCAGCTTGGGATGATCCAAAGACGTTCAAAATTAGAATGGCATTTGTGTTCAGTTTTGAAACATAAGCTGATGTTTTCCATACCGAGATAGGAATTTTGTAGAACTTTTATTTCACTTTTGTAGAACTCACTGTTATATCTCAAATAAATGATGATAATATCCACACTTTTAAAAAATTACTTTTGGAAAATGTGGGAGAGAAAAATGTCACCACTGCACATTGCTTTAACCTCCTATCTTGGATCCAAAGTATAAACTGCCCAGCAACAGAATTCTCACTGAGAAGGATGTGGTTAAAAGAAGTGTGATATGATGGCTCTCTCTAGACTATGATTTGATTGGTTCTAAGCCTCTTCTTTGGGTACCATTTTTCAACAAAGTAAGAAAAATTACAGTTATATCATAAAGTATTGTCTGAATAAACAATTGATGAGTGACTCAGCCCTCTAATGCGGCAGAACCCTTCAGATTTGCCAGTCAGAGATATAAATATTTGAAAAAACCTACTGGGTACAATGTGTATAAGTCGGGGAGTGGAGGGTACACTTAAAGCCTAGACTTCTTCACCACTAAATAATGCATCCAAGGGACTAGAAATCATTTGTACCCCCACCCCCAAAGCTGTTGAAATTTAAAAAAAATCAGGTTTAAAACAAAAATAAAAATAAAAAAGAAAGTAAAGGAAAAGTTCAATTGCTCCCAAAATTTTAAACTAAAAATTGGAATATAATTTCCTTGGAAGTTAAGGTCATATTTATATTAATCAATATGTTCAAGGATAGATTTTTGTTTACTTGAAGTCAAAGTATTTTTTTTTCCCAGTAGATCCATTTACAAGCTACCAAAATTTAAAGAGTCAATATAATTTTATCTCATTTTCTAATGGGAATAATTATATCAATATACAGTAAAAACATTCCCAAACTCTATCTTGATTTTATTACCCAATTCCACCCTCTCCCCACAACTATCTCTCAAAGAAAAGTTATCACAAAGAAAATTCTGAAAGATTATAATATATAGTTCACAATAATGCTAAGCAATAAGGAATTTATCCTATTATGAAACGAGTGAGAATCAATGGAGTTGTTTAAGAAAGGGTAGCCCATTCAATTATTTAAGTGCCTTAGTCCATTCTGTGATTCCGTAATGGAATACCTGAGACTGAGTAATTTTGGTTAAGAATATGTTTATTGGCTTACCATTCTGGAGGCTGAAAAGTTCAAGATTAAGTGTCCAACATCTGGCAAGAGTCTTCCTGCTGCATCATCACATGGAAAAAGGCAGAAGGACAAAGAGAGAGAACCTACCATTGAAAGCCCTTTTGATTAAGACATTAGAACCATCTATGAATTTAGAGCCATCTGGACCCAACTTTCTTTCTTTCTTTCTTTCTTTCTTTCTTTCTTTCTTTCTTTCTTTCTTTCTTTCTTTCTTTCTTTCTTTCGTTCTTCCTTTCTTTCTTTCTTCTTTTTTTTTTTAGTCAAAGGGAGCTTCTCTCTGTCACACAGGCTGGAGTGCAATGGCATGCTCATGGTCACTGCAGCCTCAACCTGCTGGGGATCAGGTTATCCTTCTGCCTCAGCCTTCCAAGTAGTTAGAACTACAGGCATGTGCCACCATGCCTGGCTAATTTTTTGATTTACTATACAGATGAGGTCTCACCAAGTTGCCCAGGCTTGTCTCAAACCTGTGAGTACAGGCAATCCTCTCATCTCAGCTTCCCAAACTGCTGGGATTAGAGGCATGAGCCACTGTGCCCAGCCTCCAACTGCTTCCTTAAATTCTTACCTTCCAATATCATTTCATTGCCATTAAAATTCAATGTAAGTTTTGAAAGTGACAAACATTCAAATCATAGCAGTAATTATCACAAGAATAAACTTTGATTCATGTGTAATGGGTAATTTTAATTTTAATAATCATTATATAATAATTATAATGTTTTAAATTACATAAAATGTATATACATTATAAATAAAATAAATATGTAGATAAATAAAAATTAAGTAAATAAACAACTATATTTGAATTAAATT
This sequence comes from Carlito syrichta, assembly GCF_000164805.1. NCBI lineage: Eukaryota > Metazoa > Chordata > Mammalia > Primates > Tarsiidae > Carlito > Carlito syrichta. Next base: position 36,891 of record NW_007259598.1, read on the forward strand.
TAAGAATTAATCAATTCAGTTAAGAGCAAACAAAAGAATGAGGTCTCTGGTCTTAAGAGGCTCATAAAACTAAATTTTAAAAAAATCAATGTTTTATGTCTTATTAAGATATGTAACATAATGGGATCAAATGGCACCATTTTAGAAACTTTAAAAAAAAAGTTATTTCAGTGTATCAAAGTCTTAGGAATGTCAGTGACAGAAACAACCAGCAGATGTGGATGCTAAAAGGTGTTCAGAAAAAATGAAACAGAAAATCTCATTGCTATTTGGTTTAAACGGGTTTGTAAATATTGGTTAAAATACTTACTGTGAACTTCTGCAAATATATCAGAGATACATTTAAGAGAATACAAGTCCTATACTAGAAAATAAGAGCAAGAACCAATACATTTTGAAAATTGCTGCTAATCAATTAATTTTTTCTCACAGACTGGTGAGGCCAGGAGAAATTGGATTAGATATATGCTTATGTAATCAAACAATAAAATGTTTTTAAAAAATATATGAAGCATAGGAATATGGAATTAACTATTAATCCAATTTGTCACTTTTCTAAATAATGATGTTGACTCCTAATAATTCTTCAGAATAAAACTTGAACTATTTATGTCATTAAAGATCAATACAGAAAACAATACACTGATCTGTATTGTACCAAGAGAAGTCACTAAGCTGCCCCAAAAGTATTTCCCTGCTCCTTTTTTTCTCTAATCATCAGAGATGCAGTTATTTAATTTTCACTTAGCTCAGAAACAGATCTATCATGATCTAATCAGAGAATATTTAGAAACATCTGATAAATGTCTCAAATACCAAAACAAATTGCAATATGAAATTTATCCTGGCCAAAACTAATATTCTAATCTTCCCCAGCCCCTGATCTGTTTCTCATGCAGTCTTTTTCATATCAGTTGCTGACACTTCTATTTCTTTAATTATTTAGTTCCAATATATTGGAGTCATCTTTGACACCTTTCACACCGCTATCTACTCTGAAAGCAATTCTGTTGGCTCTATGTTAAAACAATTTTGAATCTTTCTCCCATCTACTGTGATTTGTGCTTATTAAGTTTACAAATGTCACTCATAGGTTACCATTTGTTAAAGTTTACTGTTTGCCTACAATAAATATTATATTGCATGAAGCATTTAAATACAGAATTTCAGTTCTTTATAAAGCCTAATTTTATTAAGGAAATTATTAATTACTGTTTAAATAGTCTAAATACACATAATGTTAGATTGCCAAGTATGATAGGGAAATAGGATGCCCCCTGGCAGTATTCCCCTACTAAAAAAAATATCGGACAGCCATCCACAAACAAAAGAGTCTTTGCAAGATCCAGACAGGAGGTTATAAAATTGGTGGAGCACAAAATCAGGAAAGACCATTTGGACAAGACAGGCCTGTGAACTAATGGCAAGCCCACTAATGGTAATCCCAGCTGCAGATCAGAAGCAGACCAACTGCCAATTGACTCAGATTCAGGCCTTCTTGTCTGTGTTTCTGCCACTTTCTTCTTCTGCCAACAGAATCAGAAGAAGTCATTTGCTTGTGTTCCCAGAAACAGAGTCTCTGAAAAAACGCTGTGACCCAGCAGCAGCCCCACTCTATCTTGGTCCAGTGGTAGTTCTGTCTGCACAATGACCAATTGAAGTTTTGGGAATGTACCACCCTTGTAGGTACCTATACTAATAGGCTTGCCAACAACTTGGGGCCTGACTATGGTCCCTGAATAAGTCCTGCAACTTGGTTTCAGCTCTATTCTACTATGGTCTTGAGGTCAATCCAGGGACCTGGTAGAATTTGCACCCACCCAGCAGTTGTGGCTGAAGCATATATAGGGACCTAGTGGAAGCCACATCTAGACAGTCACAAGCCCAACTGCAGATCTGGCAACAATCAAGGAACCTGGCACCAGGTCTGCCAAATTACAATATTAAAGGCCATTCCATCAGTCAAGAGAAGATCTTTAACTATTGAAAGCAGTCTGTAAATACTGGAAAAGATGTCTATTCTTTCTAATGCATGAAATTAAAAATGTCTATATGGATCATGAAAAAATTAGGTACACATGATATCACCAAAGGAAACAATTACAGTTCAAGTAACCAATGTTAAAGAAATGAAGAGTCATGAACTACTTGACAAAGAGTGTAAAATAATTATCTTAATCAGAAGGTAAAAGGAAACAAAACCATTAAAACAATAACTGAACAACTTAAGTATAATAACAAAATAGAAATCATTAAAAAGAAGAAATTTTGACACTAAGGAATGCAATGATGAAACTGAAAATTCAATAGACAGCTTAAATATTTGAAATTATTTAGTTAGAGAAACAAAATTTTAAAAAAAGAATTTAAACACTCATAAAGGACTACATGGCGTATGTAAGATCAAAAACCAACAAACAATATATGCATTATGATTCTCAGAGTACAGAAACAAAAACGGACAGAAAGCCTATTTAAAGAATTGTTTTTAAGTTCAATATTTGAAAAGAGAATTTAACATTGAGATCCTTTACAACTAAAGCATTTCAAATAGGCTAAACATTTAAAAAATTTCACCGTGACACATTGTAATCAATTGTCAAAAGTCAAACACAAAAAACAGAGAACTTTGAAAGTGGCAAAACAAAAATGACTCATCATTTGCAAGGGACCTGTGTTATAATAATTCATAAAAATATCATTGGATTTCTCAGCAGAAAAAAAGATAAGTAATTTGCCAAATTCACAATACTCTAATTCTGCAATGGTGATATAAAAATCACTTTAAATTATAATATAAAAGTTAAAGACAAAGGCATTAAAATCACTACAGCTATAATATTTTAAATAGATATTCAATATAAAAATATGTATATGGTGTAATCAATTACAAAAATGGGAGGGAGGAGTAAAAGGTGTTATTATATGTGAGCAATGTTAAATTATCACCTTAAAATAGTATTATAACTACTAAATGTTTTATGTAATCTACTTGTTAATAGCAAAAATAAAACCTGTAGTATATACACATAAGATAAATAAAAACCAACACCACAAAAGAGTAATTAAAGCAAAAAGTCAGCAAAAGATGAAGGAAGAAACAAGCTATCAAAAAGTCAGAAAACAACAAAATAATACCGAGTCCTTTTCTGTCAATTACTGCTTTAAATGTAAAGACATTAAATTCTCCAAAAAACCTATACAGTGACAAATAGCTAAATAGCTATAGCAAGATCCAACTATATGTTTCCTATAAAAGACAATTTTACTTTAAAAGACACACATATACTGAAAGTAAAAGGATGGAAAAGAATGTAACGAAAAGAGAGCAAGAGTGGCTATGATAGTATCAGGTAAAATAGGCTATAAGTAAAAAACTGTTACAAGAGACAAAGAAAGTCATTAGGTAATGACAGAGAAGTTAATTCAACAAGAGGATATAATCATAAATATATGCACACAATCCTGTAGCACCTAAATATATAAAGCAAATATTAGCTGAACAGAAGGGAAAAAAAAAAAAACACAATACAAAATACAACACAATAATAATCAGAAACCTGAAAATCCCAGTTTCAACAATGGTTAACCTATCCAAACAGAAAGTTTTTTTTTAAATGCAGACCTGATTACTATAGAATAAATAAATCTAACAAACTCATAAGAACATTGCATCCAACAGCAGCAGAATACAACTGTTTAATCCAAATGGAAAAATTCTTCAGGTAGATAATGTTAAGTCACAAAACAAATACTAATAAATTTAAGATTTAAATCATGCCATGTTTCCATTCTACCCACAATGGTATTGAACTACAACTCAATAGCAATAGAAATTTCATAGAATTCACAAATATATAGAAATTACATGATATGTTCCTGAGCAATAGGCTACAGAAGAAATCTAAAGGAAAATTTAAAAATACCTTGTGACAAATGAAAATAACAACACAAAGGGAGAGGGGCAAGATGGTGAAGGAACTGGTGGGAGTATGAGAGTTCTTGCATGGGTGAGTGTCTATAAGGACAAATCTGCATGCATGGGTGTGTGCAAGTGGGTGAGCAAATGCCTCACTGAAGGGAGACACAGAATCAAGTATCCAGGGATTCCCCTGCAGAGGTGACTAAAATTTACTACTGCTCTGAAATCAGTCATTTCAGTGAACAGAATCATCCACCATTCTCAGGACATCTCTTGGGATAAGACAGCAGAGATAAACTGGCCCTTGGCACCTGGTCCACACCACCACATGTAACAGTAGGCCAGGCTCCGAAATCAGGGAGCTGGAGAAAATGTAGGGAGGAAATGTGGAACTGAGCCCCACTGGAGAAGAAAACGGCAATTGCCGCCATTTTCGGTGTCATGGGACTGCCAACTCTGAGCAGCCTCCATCCTGAGACCAAGCAATGATATCTGTACCCCTCTGGAATCTACCATCATTGGCCCAGAGAAGATACTTCAAGAGCATGATACCAGAGAGACAGATTCCCTGTCTCCACACTAGACCAAACAAAGACACATTTGATCCGAATGGGAGACTTAGCAGCAACATCAGCAACAGACGAGTTGGAGTAAGTCCTAGTCTGATTCACACACCATTCCCTAGCAGTCAATGGGGTGTCTGACCCATGTTAGGAGCAGCCCAATAGCCTGTGCTGAGAATGAAGGTGTGAGTCTGGAGACAAAAAGCCCACTCTCTACCATGGCAGGAGCTAAAAGCAGTGGTGCTTGAGAGACATCAGTTGGGGAAAAAAAATAAAAGGAAAGGAAAGGAAAGGAACCTGAAGTTCCAGAAATGGCCACAAAGGGGGCTCATTTCTTTGCCTGCTCTTTTCATATATATCTTTCTGTATTTGTCTTCTGACTTGATTTGACCCCTTTTCTCCCTCTTTTTTTTTTTCTTTTTGGTTTGTTTGTTGGGTATTTTTGAGAGTGTGTGTATCTTTGAGTTTTTATTTGTTTGTTTTTTGTTTGTATACTTACCTGTTAGTTTACTTGCATGTTTGTTTTTCTTTTGCTCCTTCTTTCTCTTAGTCTCCCTTTCTTCTTCCTTCTTTTTTTCTCTATTCTTTTCCTTTCTCTTATCTCATTTTGGTTTCAGGAGGTATATATATGCTCCCACTGCATGGACATAGTGTAAGATGGTGGGAAGTGGGTTCCAGGGGTCCCACACCTCAGTCAGTAGACACTACAATCTGCAGGTAACTTCTGAACTGTAGCTCCCTCATTGTACACTATTCAAATCTCAAAACTGAAAAAAGAGAGCACAACCCCCAGGCAACAGCTGGCCTTAGAATTGAACAAATCTAGAGGCTCCACCTAAGGAAGAATGGGGAGTTGAGCAAACAGTAGTGAAAGCTATCTTCCCATCACTGTAAAACAGAATTGAAGGGGGGGAGGAGGAAAAAACCATCACAGATGAAGAAATATCAATGTAAGAACACAGTACCCCTCAGACCTCAGGAAAGACAGCATCTGAGAATAGACTTTGGAACTCAAACAATGAAGAGCCCTCAGAAAGTATGATCTCAAACACAAATCTAAGTATCAAGGTATTGATGGAGAGATGATTGGTAAAGAAGAAAGAATGAAGGAGTTTATAACTGAGATTATGGCAATAAATAACACAGTAAACAAAATAAATAACAGACTAACAAGTAAGGAAAGAAGACTGAACAGCAGAAGAAAGAATCTCAGAGCTTAAAGACCAAAATATGGAACTAACAAAATCTATTAAAAACATAGAAAGTAATCTTTAAAAGATGGAAAAAAGCCTTCAAGAGATATGTGACTATATTAAGAAGCAAAACTCATACCTAAATGGCATCCCTAAAGCAGAAAAGGAGGAAAGCATGCTGGAAAAAAATATCCCACAAATCATCCAAGAGAACTTTCTGCATCTCATCAGATATGACCAACCATACACAAGAGATTCAGAGAAGCCCTGCAAGTCATCAAATGAGAAGACCTATTCCTAGACACATAGTAATTCACTTACACAAAGTAGATATAAAAGAAAAAAGCCTAAAGGCAGAGAGAGAGAAAGATCAGACTACTGACTGGGGAGGAACAATTAGAATAGCAGCAGACTTATTGTCAGAAACACTACAGGCTGGAAGATACTGGAATCCAATCTTCAAAGTTCTCAAAGATAAACAATTCCAACCAATAAATTCCTGCCCAGCTAAATTAATCTTCATCAGTGATGTAGAATTTAAATCCTTCCCAGAGATTCAATTCCTAAGAGTCTATGCTGCCTACAGATCAGTTCTAAAAGAGATGCTTAAGAAAAAAGAAAAAGAAAAGCATACTTTTTCCAAGAATGCAAGAAAACAGAGAATCAACTACAGCATGTACCATGACTGCAAAATTGAAAACACACACATATATGAACCTGCAAATTAAAGGCAAACCAACAAACAAATAAATAAGCAATAACAACAAAAGCAACAAACTTTTTAACAGCCTCATTACAGAGATAAACTCTCATATTTCAATTATTAGCCTGAATGTGAGCAGACTAAATGCATCAATAAAAAGACATAGAATGGCAACCTGCATGAAAAAAAAAAGTCCCAACAATTATCTGTCTTCAGAGAACACATCTTACTATAAAGGACACTCACAGACTCAGAGTTAAAGGATGGAAAACAAATTTTCAGATGAACAAAACACAAAATAAGGCAGGAGTAAAGATCTTAATATCAGACAAAATAAACTTTAAGCTATCAAAGATTTAAAAAGATACAGAAGGACACTACATAACAATAAAAGGTTCAATACATCAAAAAGAAATTTCCATTCTAAATATATATGTACACAACACAAGAGAGCCAGCTTTTATAAGCAGCTACTAAGTAAACTAAAAAAAACATTGACTCTAACACTATCATAGCTGGGGACTTAAATACCACACTAACAACCCTAGCGAGATCATCAGATAAAAAATCAGGAAGGATATCCAGAAACTCAACTTGACGCTTGACCAAATGGAATTAATAGATACCTATAGAACACTTCACCAAACTACCACAGAATACACATTCTACTCATCACCATGTGGAATGTACTCCAAGAATGATCACAAATAAACACAATCAGAAATGCAAAGGTACAAGTCACAGCTGACCCTGAAGAAATACAAAAGAATATCAGAGATTACTATGTACACCTATATGAAAACAAACTCAAAAACATAAATTAAATGGAGAACTTGCTGACATCACACAACTTTCCAATGTTGAAACAAAAAGAAATTGTGACTCTAAATAGAGTAATAATGCCCCAGGAAATCAACACCATCATAAGAAAACTACTGCAAAAATAAAAATCCCTGGACCAGACAACTTTCCAGCAAAATTTCAGACAAAATACAAGGAGGAGCTGATACCAATCCTATTGAAAGTATTCCAGACAATAGAGAAAGATGAAACTTTCCCCAAATCATTTTATGAAGCTAGCATCACATTGGTACCCAAACTGGGTAAAGATCCAACAAAGAGAACATCAGGCTAATTTCCCTGATGAGCACAGATGCAAAATTTCTCAACAAGATTCTAGCAAATCTTATAGACAACACATCTCAAAAATTACCCACCACAACCAAGTAGGCTTCATCTCTGGGAGTCAGGGCTGGTTCAACATCTGCAAGATCATAAATGTAATTAAATACATCAATAGATATAAAAACAAGAACGTGATTATATTACTAGACACAGAAGAAGTTTTCAGTAAAATCTAGCATATCTTCTTGATAAAAAACCCTTGAACACATAGATATAGAGGCAGCATACCTCAAAACAGTAAAGGCTATCTATCATACACCTATAGCCAACATATTGTTAAGCTGATAGAAAATGGAAGCATTTCCCCTATAAACCAGAGCAAGACAAATCTACCCTCTGTCACCTGTCCTGTTCAACATATTGTTGGTAGTCCTAGCTAGAACAATCAGACAAGAGAAAAAAATGAAGGATATCTAAATAGGAAAATAGGAAGTAAAATTATCCCTCTTAGCAGACAACATGATTCTATACCTTGAAAACCCAAGAGAATCTTTCAAAAACCTCCTTACACTGGTAAAGGACTTTGACAAAGTTTCAGGGTACAAAATCCATGTGCAAAAGACAATCAAATTCTCAAACACCAATAACAAACAGGCAGAGATAAAATAAAAAGCACAATCCTATTCACAATAGCCATAAAAAAATGAAATACCTCAGCATCTTACTAATCAGTGAAGTAAAGGAACTTTGCAACAACAACAAAAAACTATAAAACACTGCTCAAAGAAATCAAAGAAGACACAAACAAGTGGGAAAATATTCCCTGCTCATGGGTTGGAAGAAACAACATTGTTAAGATGTTCATCCTACCAATGGCAATCTATAGATTCAATGCAATACTCATTAAATTATCAACATAATTTTTCTCAGACCTGGAAACAGCAATACAGAAATTCCTATGGAAAAATAAATGATGACAGATGGCCAAAACAACCTTCAGTGAAAGTAACAAAGTGGGAGGCATCACAGTTCCAGACTTTAAACTTTACTATAAGGGTTACAATAATCCAAACAGTCTGGTATTGGTACAAAAACAGGGATATAGACCAATGGAACAAGGTAGAGATTTCAGAAGCAAGACCTCAATTTCTCAACCACCTCATCTTTGACAAAGCCTTCACCAACAACCACTGGAGAATGGAGAACTATTCAGTAAATGGTCTTGGGACAATTGGTTGACCATATGCAGAAGATTGAAACAGGATCCCTATCTAACACCATAAACAAAAATCAACTCTAAATGTATCAAAGACCTAAACATAAAACTTCAAACTATAAGAATCTTAAAAAAGACAGGCGGCACCCTCACTGAAATTGGAATAAGCAACAATTTATTTCCTGACCCAAACCCTAAATGTCCATGACATAAGAGACAAGATAGATAAGTGGGACCTCATCAAACCGATAAGCTCTGCAAAGCAAAGGTAATCATCAAGAGAATGAGGGAACAACCCACAGAATGGGAAAAAATATTTGCCAACTGTACATCTGACAAAGGCCTAACATTCAGGATCTACAAGAAACTCAAACATTCCAAAAAAATAAAAATAAATAGCCCCATTAAAAAGTTGTCAAAATATATGAATAGACTTTTCTCAAAATAAAGCAATCAGCCAACAGATACATGAAAAAATGTTCAGCATCACTAATCATCAAAGAAAAGCAAATTAAACCCACACTGAGATACAACCTAACTTCAGTAAGGATGACCATCATTAATAAATCAAAAACAGCAGACACTGGTGAGAATGTGGAGAAAAGGGAATGCTTCTGCACTGTTGGTGGGAATGTAAATTCGTACAATCTCTATAGAAAACAGTGTGGCAATTCCTAAAAGATCTAAAAATTGACTATCCATATGGCCCAGCAATATACCTGGGAATATACCTGGAGGAAATAAAGTCATTCTATGAAAAAGATTCCTGCACATGCATGTTTATCACAGCATTATTCACAACAGCCAAACATGGAACCAATCATGCAATCCATTGATAGTAGACAGGATTAAAAAATGTGGTATGTATGCACAATGAAGTATTACACAGCAATAAAGAAAGACAAAATTATGGACTTCACAGCAACTTGGACTGATTTAGAGTATACAATACTCAGTAATTTATTATGGAAATAGAGAACTGAGAACCACATGTACTCACTCATAAGCAGACTCTGAATATTAGTCATAATATTATATGAAAGGGATTGGTAGTAGCAGGACAGTGCCAGGGGAGGAAGGGGTGCACATAACATCAATAAGAGTACCTGATTTCAAACGAGATTAAGTGGGAACCAAAGGTAAGTCTAAATTTTACCTGTACAATTACCATTTATCTATCTAATCCTAAATTATACACCACATCTTTAAAATAAAACAAAATTTAAATTCAAAAAATAGCAACACCACATACTGAAGCTCATAAGATATAGTAAAAATAGTGCTAAGATGGTATTTTAGAGCAATAAATGCCTGGGTTAAGAAAAAAGAAAGATTTCAAATATATAATCTAACTTTTTACCTCAAGGAACAAGGAAAGGATAAGCGAACTAAGCCCAATTTAATGGGAGAAAATAAATAATGAAGATTAGATCAGAAATAAACAAAATGGAGACGCCCCCAAAATGAAAAAAAAATATTTAAAAGCAAAAACCCTTTGGACACCAACATCAAGTGAACTCCCTTGGTTGGTAATAGTCCTTGCATATTGTAACATATTGATACTGAGGGAGTAATGCTGTCCTGAACTCATTGGAAGAGAACAGTTGGAAAGTCTATGTTTGGCACACTTCTAGACTATGTGTCTTTTCTTGGCTAATTTTAATTTGTCTCCTTTCCCTGTAATATATTATGACTGTGATAATTTAAAAAATAAAGAAACAATGCAAATTCTCCTGCAAAAACTGAAAAGAAGGAACACTTCCAAACTCATTTTATGTGGGCAGCATTACTCTGATATGAAAGCCAGACAAAAAAACTGCATAAAAGAAAATTACAGCACAATATTCCAGTTGAACATAGATGCAAATATCCTTAACAAAATACTAGAAAACTCAATTAAGCAGCATATTAAAAAGATCAAGCACCATTATCAAGAAGAAAGTATCCCTGGAATGCAAGTATGGTTCAACATTTGTAAATCTATAAATATGATACACAACACTAATAGAATAAAGGATAAATGTAATATGATTATCTAAATAGATGCAAAGAAATCATTTTGAAAAATTCAGAATCCTTTCATGATAAAAACTCTCAACAAACTAGATATAGAAAGAATATATCACAACACATATCAATGACCATGTATGTCAATCTGACAGTTAACATCATATTAAATGGTGAAAGACTGAAAGCTATTTTTCTAAGACCAGGAAGAAAATAAGAACGCCAACAGTTGCCATTTCTGCTTAACATAGAACTGGAAGTTCTAGCCAGAATAATTAGGCAAGAAAGAAATAAAAGACATCCAATTTTCTAAAAAGTAGTAAAATTGTCTCCAATTGCATATGACATAATCTTATGTATAGAACAGTATAAGGATTATTTCAAGAAAATATTAGATCTATAATCAAATTTAGTAAAGTTGCAGGATGCAAAATCAACACTCAAAAATCAGTGGCATTTTAAACATATAAACAACAAACGGAACGTTAAAAAAACCCAATTTTCAGTAACATCAAAAAATAATTAAGAATAAATGTATTCAAGGAGATGGAACATCTGAATACTGAAAACAATAAAACAGGGATGAAAGAAACTGAAGAAGACACAAATAAATGGAAAGATCTTCCATGTTAATTAATTGCAATGGTTAATATTGTTAAAATTTTCACATTTCCCAAAGCAATCTATAGATTTAATATTATCCCTATCACAATTTTGAGGAAAAACAAATCTGCAAGCATGGCATATTATAATTTTAAAATACATTGCAAAGTTATAGTAATTAAAATAGTATGATATTAGTATAAAAACAGATACAAAGACCAATGGAGCAGAATAGAGAGCCCGGAAATAAATTCATACACTTATAGGCAACTAATCCTGGACCGGGTTGTCAAAAACAAGCCATGGGTATTGATATTTATCAATAAATGGTGTTCTAATAACTGGATATCCACATGTAGAAGAATGATATTGGACTATTATCCTACAGCACATACAAAAATTAACTTGAAATACACTAAAAACTTAAACATAAATTCTTAAACTATAAAACTACTAAAATAAAAATAAGGTAAAAGCTTAATGGCATTGATTTGTGTTAACATTTTTAAAAAATATGACCCCAAAAGTACAAATAACAAAAGCAATGTGATTGTATTAAACTAAAAAGCTTCTGCACAGCAAAGGAAATAATCAATGGAATTAAAAGCCTGCCTCAGGAACAGGAGACTGTATTCACATACCATTCATCTGGGAAGGGATTACTATATGAAATAAGTAAAGAACTTAAACAATTAATAATGAAAATAAATAAATGAAGATTAGCTAAACTAAACATGTGCAAATAACCTGAATAGTCATTTCTACAAAGAGGACACACAAATAGACAACAAGTATATAAATAGGTGCTCAACATAATAATCAGAGAAATGTAAACCAAAACCACAATGAACTATCAATTTACACTAATTAGAATGACTAATAGCAAAACTAGAAAAGGTAAGTGAGGACAAGGATTTCAAGAAAAATGAATACTTCTTTGTTGTTGGTAGGAAGGTAAGTTGCTACAGCCATTGTGGAAAACAGTATGGTAGTATCTTAAAATATATACATAACTACCAAATAACCCAGTAATCTTAGTTTTAACTGTGTATCCAAATGGAATGAAATCATATCTTTATGAGATATCTGCACTTCCATGTGTATTGCAGCATTATTCACAATGACCAAAATGTGGAGAGAATCCCCAAAAATCAGAATCATCTTTTGGAGGGTGAGTCCCTCATGGTACACTCAGAATTTGTTCCTAAATCAAATGATCAACCAAAGTTTTTATCTGGAAGTTTTGAGAAGGTTGCATCTTGATTTGCAGGAGAAACATCCTGAGTTTTGGCAAACAAATGACTGGTTCTTCTACCACGACAATTTACCTGCTCACACTATGCTGAGTGTTCTGCAGTATTTGGTCAAACATGGTGTGACTCCCATGCCCCACCCTTCCTAGTCACCTGATCTTGCCCCAAGAGACTTTTTTTTTTGCTTTCTTGGATGAAAAAGTCCTCAAAGGGAAACATTTTGCTGATGTGGAAGAGGTGAAACAAAAATGGCAGAAGCACTAAAAGGTGTCAAAAGTGACAAATTCGAAAACTGTTTTGAGCAGTGGGAAAAAAAGCATCTGGATAGATGTCTTACATCAAATGGAGAGTATTTTGAAGGTGACTGAAGTTTAAAAATGAAAGAATAAGTACATAATTTTTCATAACTAAATTCTGGGTTTTCTGAGGTGTCTTCAAAACACACACTCACACACACACACACACGCATGCACGTACGCACTGTGGAACATTAGTCGGCCAAACAAAAGAAGAAAGCATGTTCATTTTGCCACAACATGAATGGACCTGAAGGATATTATAAGTGAACTAGCCAGACAATGGAAGACAAATACTGCATCATCTCACTTGTATATGTAATCTAAAAGGAGAAATTTATAGAGGCAGAAAGTCGAACTGAGAGAGGAGGAAGGAGAAAACTGGTCAGAAAGACAGTTAGGGTGGGTACCCAGAGGAAATTCCTCAAACTGGAAATGGTCTGACATCTGAAGGCACAAGCTGCAGGTTCCATGGACCAGGATTAAAAACTCCCATCTGGCCCTAATTCTACCCTCTCCAGATTGGTCCTTTATACTATCGTGCCTCTTTTTGATTGGTTCATTTTCAAGTTCACCCGCTGCCAATCAGCATGCACATCTGCATTTTGAGCCCATAAATACTCCTGATGTCTGTCATTTTGCCCACAACCCACTTTTCAAGTTCCTTCACGCTGCTGAAAGCGTTCCCGTTTCTTAATAAACTTTGACTTACTCCTCAGTGTTCACAGTCCTTAATCTTCTTGGTTGTGAGACAAGAACCCGGAACTTGCCAAACTAGAAAAGTTGTCTGAACTAAAAGAGTTGTGACATGAAGAGCTGTAATATTTCTTGGGTGGCTCCCCCACAAGAACCTGGAACTTCCCAAACTAAAAGAGCCATAGCAGAACATGCTGAACTACAAGAGCTATTCTTACAGAACGAAAAGAGCTGTACCTGCTGAACTAAAATAAATGTACTCATTGAACAAAAAAGCCATAATAGAATGGTTGTTGCCAGAAGCTGGGTGTTTGGGGATATGAGGAGTTACTGGTAAAAGTTGATCACAGGGAGCATTATCAAGTGAAGAAAGAAGAAACTCTTAGACAAAACTATTAGCTGCATCATAATTTTTAAACGTAGTCCAAAAATTATTGACCAAGTAAGTGATCAAAAGTAATTATGAAATATCTAAATGTGGAGAGTTTCAGAAAGATGTTGGTAGTGAGAAATGCTAATGCCATGAGGATGGACCTAAGATGATATATGGGTAAAAGTAGTTCTGTGGAATGGTCATGAGAAAACTTGAGTTATATTGTATGGCAAGGAAGGTGAGAGAATGGATTCAGCATATATTACAAGATTTTCAAGTCATTTTCTGCTGGTATGTATCTTTTTTTTTTTTTTTTTGAGTTGGAGTCTCACTTTGTCGCCCAGACTGGAGGGCAGTGGCCGCTCCCGGCCACCGCAGCCTCGACCTGCTGGGCTCCCACAATCCTTCCGCCTCAGCCTTCCAAGGAGCTGGAACTACAGGTGCGCGTTACCACGCCGGCTGATTTTTTTAATTATTGTAGAGATGATGTCTCGCCAAGTTGCCCAGGCGGGTCTCGAACCACGGGCTCAGGCAATCCACTCACCTCAGCCTCCCATAGGCGCGGGATTATAGACTGAGCCTCCGAGCCCGGCGGTATGTATCTTTTTATTTCATATTTTTATTCTACAATTTCTTATGGTTATAATCACGTAAAGACACTATCTGAACAAAAATTTTAAAAATTGTTGGGTGCAGTGGTATGTGCCTATAGTCCCAACTACTAAGGAGGCTGAGGTGAGAGGATCCTTTGAGATCAGAAGTTGAGGCTGCAGCGAACTGATTGTGCCACTGCACTCCAACCTGGGTGATACATTGAGACTTTGTCCCAAATGGATAAATAAGTAAATGAACAAACAAATAAATAGTAACATAAATAAGATACAATTTATGTATTTATTTAAATTTAAAGCTTACTTTATTTTTAGCACCTCTCATAAACACAAATTAATCTATGTTTATTGATAACAAATTGCACATATGCCATTTGAAATGTATTTGGTGATTGCACATATGCCATTTGAAATGTATTTTGGAAAATCAGTTATTCAAACTTACAGAGTTTAATAATATATTTTGTCATGAAGACAACATTTATAACAATATCTGTGTATTTATTTCAGCGTATATTGACTTACAGCACATACATATGTACTCTATAGATGTGTGTTCCAATGTTTTATAAAGGAAATATAAAACTATAAAACTATAAAGGAAATATAAAATAGTGTAGAACAGGTTAATTACATCTTTTGTTACATTCTGAAACAAAGAGAAATGAAGCAAAGTTAACAGCTGCCAATTTGGTTGAAGCTATACTTTATAGATTGCAGTGGTCACATTGTAATTAATGGCTATCCCTTGTATTTACTGGAAGAACTAGGAATTTATATATAATGCATTCATCATGCTTTCAGGGAAAATGAAAATCACAAGATAGTATGAAGAACACAATATATTTTGAGGAGCCAGGTAATTTTTCTACAAAGGGTGAAGAGTAGGTTGTACACCAAGAGCTCAAATGTTTGCCACAGTCTGGACATGCTGCAAATGACACTGTTTCGATTGCCATGAATGTCTGCCTAAGTGCAATTTGTCTTTATGTCATTTAACTGTCTAAAGTATAAACCCTTGGCTTTTAACTAAAACAATTACATAAATGTACTAGTGAAAGAACAAGCTGATTGAATGATTTGGAGAGAGGAACCCGGCATTAAAAAATAATTCATTGACACTTTAAATTAATGATAGAACCTTTTGGAGCAGTTTGTTTTACTGCTTACAAGAGCAAGATTTGAAAAACTAACTACAACCTGTTTTTAATGTTACTGAACTCTAATATAGTTTTTTTTTATTAGAGTATTTTGGAGCTTCAGTTTATTCAATAATCAGAAAAAAAAGATCTAATTAGTCATATTTAGCCCAAATATCCACTCTTACTATATAAGAGGCACATTTAGAGTCTAAGGGAAGGATACAAGCTTAACCAACTTCAGTCAAATCATTTTGTTTGATTGATCAGTGAAGACAAAATGACTCAGCTAATTATTCCTGATTCAAAAAGTGGAAATCCAGAAAGTCTGTGTTTGGACATGTCATAGGTAAAGGAATCAAGAATATGTCTCCAGAGATTTTGCCATGAATTATTAAAATAATGAACTGCCATCTATTGTAATAGGACTATCAGGCCTGTTTCTGCATGAGGTATCAGAAGTAAACTTGGAATAAATTAAGGCTATTAGGATTAAGATTCCACTTACATTGGCAAGTGGACATATTGAGTAGGTAATTGTATATATAAGCCTATGAACAAAGGAGAGCACTAAAGCATTGACACATATATTTGGAAGTTTTTATCATGTAGATTCTGTTTAAAGCTATGAAATTGCATTAGATTATCAAGAGACTAGCATAGATGAAAAAAAGATATCTATGCTCTCTTTGTTCTAAGAATTCTTAGAAATGAGAATACTAACAAAAGAAAATAAGAATAAATACTCAGTGGATTAATAGGAAAAAAAAACAAACAAAAACCCAACAAAATAAAACCACAGATTATGGTGCCCTGGAAACCAAGTGAAGAAAAAATTTTATGAAAGAAGATATCAACTAGATCAAATGCTCCTTTTAGGTCAAGTAAGATATGAAATACAAATTGGCAGGCAGATCTTGAAACATACAGGTCATTAGCAATCTTAATGAGAATGAGGACAAAAGTATTTTTGGAGGATTTTAGGAAACTCTGGAAGAAGAGACATTGAAATTGCACAGATAGATGATAATTCTGAGGAATTTTACTATCAAATGAAAGACAGAAATAAGTAAGGCAACAGCTGGAAGAAAAAAGTAGTCAAGAGAGGTTTTTTCCTTTTCTTTCTTTTTTTTTAATGGACGAAATGGCAAAGCTTTTCTATGCTGATAGGAAAGATATAACCAAGAAAGGGGGAAAATTAATGCCCTAAATAGCTAGGTCCCAGTGTATCCCAGGAAATTTCATTTTAAACAACTTCCTCTAATAAATTATAATGATTCAGGTAAAAAACAGTGACTTTTATAAAGTGAATTTTTTCCTCTTATCTTGCAGTTTATACTGCTTATCGTAGTTTTCTTCCACACATTCATTCCATCATATTTATTTATTTATTTATTTATTCATTCATTCATTCATTCATTCATTTATTTATTTATTTGTTGGTTTATTTTTGAGTTGAAGCCTCACTCTGTTGCCCAGGCTGGAGTGAAGTGGCATGCTCTCGGCCACCATAGCCTCAACCTGCTGGGCTCAGTCGGTCCTTCCACTTCAGCCTTTCAAGTAGCTGGAACTACAGGCATACGCCACCACACCTGGCTAATTTTTGATTTGTTGTAGAGACAAGTGCTCTCCAAGTTATCCAGTTTGGTCTCGAACCCCTGGGTTCAGGCAATCCTCTCGACTCCGCTTCCCAAAGTGTTGGGATTTCAGGCTTGAGCCACCGTACCCCACCCATTCCATCATTTTTCACTGTGGTAGTATAGCTGTTGGGATGATAAACCAGTGAGTAAACTCCCATCCTCCTCCTAACTATAATATTGTGCCAGGTAAACTAAGGATGAAATAATTAGTGCAAGGGTTTATGAACTGCATGTGTACTGCCAAAATTAATATGATGAAATCTTAACTTCTAATAGTATTTGAAAGGAAGGTCTTTGTGAAGCCTCATGAATGATATAAATGCTCTAACAGACAGAAGAGAATTTGCTTTCTTTCTCTGCTCTCTATCATGAGGGGATACACAAAAAGATGGCTGATTTTGAACCAGGGACTGGTTCACCAGGGACTGGTTCACCAGACACTGAATCTGGTGGTATCTTGATCTTGGATTTCCAAGACTTCAGAACAGTGAGAAACAAATGTTTTTGTTGTTTAGGCCAC
Source organism: Carlito syrichta (assembly GCF_000164805.1). NCBI lineage: Eukaryota > Metazoa > Chordata > Mammalia > Primates > Tarsiidae > Carlito > Carlito syrichta. Next base: position 54,751 of record NW_007259598.1, read on the forward strand.
TCAGTCTGTGGTAACACATAGCAGCCTAAACTGACTGACACAAGTGGTGAGGTAACTGAGTCCAGTCATGGTTCATTCTATGTAAAACATTCTCTCCACAAGATGGTCTGTTAATTTGAAACCTGTAATTACTGAAGTCATTTGCTAAAGTGAGAGAAGCCAATTTGAAGAGGAGCTGATACAGGAGATCACAAGCTTAGAGAATTTTAAACAAATCATGCCAGCGCCTTCAGCAAACTATACCTAGAAAGTTTAATTATATGAGTCAACATATTCTCTTTATTGTTTAAATACATTTGAATTGAGTTTTCTCTTTCTTGGAATTAAAATCCTCTTAAATTGGTGATGGGCAGAAAAGCAAAGCACAATTTACATTGTGGGTACTTACTAATTATACAGTGATGGTAATGTTTTTTCATTGTGAACTACTAATTATGCCCTAGATAATCAAAATTATGAATACTTCAGAAATGATTTTTTTTTCTACACTAGAGAGAGAGATTGTGAAAAAAGAAGCTGTTCTTTGGGAATAGAAATACACAAACAAAAAAGGCAACACTATTTCCTCTAGTTAAGAAAGATTTGAATACCCTTGGATGACAGGAGATACAGATCATAAGCCTCACTTTTCCATTCTATTTTGTTAGTTTTCTTTAACATATCTTTAAAATGACAAGTTTGACTAGATCACTTTTTGTTCTATTAAAAGTAACAACTTTTGACATTGGCAAGGATGTGGTTATGCATTACTATGTTTTCCATTAATAATACATTTTTTAAATTAAATGCTGCTACCTGTTAACATAGCACAACATTAATGTGTCTTAGAAATAAAAAAAAAGGGTTGCAAATGTACAAATACTCTTCAAAGAATTAGCGCTCCAGTATTTGTTAATTCAGTAAATATTACTGAGCTCATACTATGTACTTAAATTTACGTAGGTGAATTGAAAATCCCAAAGAAATAAACAACATTCTGACTTGAAGAATTTTACAGGCTAATGAGATATTAGGCATATAAAAATTTAAAGTGCAATATTCCATGCTATGTGTACTGGACACATTTAAAAGAAAGTGTTGGGTATAAGAGAAATAGTAGTTATTTCTGCTTGAAAGTTCAGGTTAACTTACCAAGAGATGGACATATGTAGGATAAGACTTAAAAGTATAAACGAAAATTCATCAGGGATAAAATTAGTAGAAAGATAGTATTCTGTGTCAATTAAACTGTGCACATCTCCAAAGCAAGACAGTGACTTCATCACACTTTTATCTCTGAGGTTTTGCATTGCAGTGTTCACACAGCAGACACCTCTTAATTGTTGCTGAAGAGTGCATGAAGGGTGATTGAAACTGCTGTGAAGAATGGTGGTAAAATACATAGGAAACTGAGAAAGCATATATGGTAATCTGTCAGCTGCTATGCATGTTGCTGTACAGCAAATGAACAGTTGAGTGTATCAGACAAAACATTGTTTTATTAACAAAAATTTGCAGCAGTTCTCATTCACAACCTAGTCAGAATCTCAAAGTCATACCATGAAGAGTCATACAGAGTACACTAATCAATGTTGATTTTTTTAATCGTATAAGAGGTAGCCATTAAAGAATATTGAGAAAAGATGACATGATCAAGTATTTGTTACAGTAACAACATGAGTGGCATTTTGGAGAGTGGGTTGCAACTGCAGAAAGGTGAAAGAAAGGGAGAACATTTAGGAAACAGGTGCAAAATGCCAGGGAAGAGGTTATTACCGACTACAATGTGACATTGGTACAGATTCTATACAGGAGGGAAGAGAGCCTAAACTGTCTACCAATTTAATAGATAGTAACACAGATAGAGTGTGATGATTTATTGGCTACAGTGGACTAAGGAGATGGAGGTTTTATGATGACATCCAGATTTCTGGCTTCTACAATTGAGTACATCAATAGCACAACTTTTTTTTTTAGCACTGTCAGTACAAGAAAAGGTGCATATGAGTGAGAATTGAAATTCTGCTTGGAGTTTAGGAAATAAATCAACAATCTAACTAAAGAATCACAGGATGTGGATTTTGCAAAATATAGATACTTTCAAAAGACTTGGAATTGTTTCAACAGTGAAATATGTTTGGCATGGTAAGAATGAAAAAGACCCAATGAAGTTTTCTGTTCTTGTTTAGCAGTCTTGACGGAAGTTTCATGTACCTGGAGTGCAGCAATAGGGCCTGGGTGCATGACATTTTTAACATCACCAATCTTCTAATTTTTTCAATATATACTCATTTGTTAGAGAATCTGCCCGAGAAAAGACCCATCGTCAGAAAACACACAGTGACCTTTCTTCATACTCAGAATTCTATCACTTCTACCAGAAAATGAAAACTGTAGCTTATCATTTGCCCCTAATCTTATCATGGTACTTTTACTATTTATAAGTGAACATAATTGCTTTCTGGAGCCTGCATTTCAGTAGCTAACTGAGTAACTTGAAATATCAGTGTTATGGCTGAGAGAGTAAATGATAAACTAGATAATAAATGGTTGTGAAATACACATGGTCCCCAATTATTTACATTCAAAATAATTTGAGTAGGCTATATGACAATTTTGAAATATAACATAAAAAGAGATCAGATAATTGAATGACATTGTCATAACTGAACTTTCTAAATCATTCACATTATTTTCACACAGATTTATTAGCTATTATAGTATGAAAATTTTTTTAAAAACTGATGATGCTGAATTCTGTCTTACTCTTTCAGGAGGAAACAACATCTATGAATATGTAAAATAATTTGAATAATAGACCTGCCCATTTCAATAGTGCGCAGTTTCATAATTTTATTTTTATATTAAGTAATCAGTTATCAAGAATGCAATGTATCTGTTATATAATTATTATTACCATTTTAATGATTAATAATTCCAGAAGATGTTTTTAAAACGCTTAGACATTTATTGTCATAATAAATAAAACCTATTTTTAATTTATATAAATCTCTCATCTATTCATCCATTCATCTATGTATATATAGAAAGATTATCTATAGATACAAAAATAGGGATAGAGTTAGAGATAGGGATACAAATAGATAGACAAATATTGTTGAAAATTGTGACAACGTGACAAAAATATTTAAAGTATAAGAGCATGTTGTAGTAAGATATTTATTTATTTATTTATAGACAAGGTCTCACTCTGTTGCCCAGGCTAGGGGGCAGTGGTATGGTCATATCTTACTCCAGTGTTCAACTTTCACACTCAAGCAATTCTCTCACCTCAGCTTCCAGAGTAGCTGAGCAGAGGCATGAGTCACGATGTCTATTTTTAAGTTTTTAAAAATGTTTTGCAGTGGTGGGCTCTCCCTATATTACCTATGCTGGTTTTGAACTCTTGGCTCGAAGTTTTTCTCCCACCTGAGCCACCAATGTCCTGAGAGTACAGACGTGAGCCAACACCCCCAGCCAAACATATTTGTAGAAAGTGTTAAAACAAAATAATGTAAAATATTCTATTTTAAAAGAAGAACTTGACTAAGTAATAGGAGTTTTATCAATTTGCATTTAGAATTGAGGTTATTTCTAAAATTACAAATAACTCTATTGTGAATTACCTTGCCTAGTGGTCTTTGAGGATCTTCAAGGCAGTGTTCCTGCTCTATTCATTTTAAATCCCTATCATAATACTTGCTAAGTGTGTTAGCTATTTACTACTGTGCAACAAATTACCCCAAAACTTAGAAAATTAACAGCAGTGATTTTCTTACAGGTACTGTGGGCCAAAATCTGAGTCTTGTGACTTTGGGTCTCTCACAAGCTGTAGTCATCTCAAGACTTGGAAGGATCTACATCCTATCTCCTTGCTGATTTTTGTGTTTGTTGGCTGGATTCAGTTTCTCATAGGGTTTTGGATTGGGGCCTCAGTTGCTCACAACCTTTTGTTTTCTTTCTTTTTTTTTTGAGCTGTCTCCCATCATTCCTAGCCATATGGCCCTGTTTAAAAAGTATCCAACAGATAATTTTGCTTCATCAAATCAAGCAAGCAGGAAGGCATGAGACAGCAACAGTAAGAGAGGGGTCTGGCACTGAGAACTTTTTAGACCTATCATGAAAATATCTTATTATTTTTATTGTATTCTACTGGTTAGATGAAGTCATTTTGTAGCCCACTCTTAAGGGGAAAGGACAAAAGCATGAATTGCAGGGGTGGGGTCATTGGGAACCATATCAAAAGCTGTCTATCACACTAAGTAAGCATGGCTTTAATTATTAGGTGTTTATATAAAGTTAATTCAATAAACACATTGGGCATCTACCATGCAATGAGATGAAAAAAAGCAAAGTTATGCTCCTCTGGGCATATTTCCAAAAGAAGGATTGCTGGATCATATGAAAGCTCAACTTTATTTCTTTGAGAAATCACCACACTGTTTTCCATAGAGGTTGAACTAGCTCACATTCCCAGCAACAGTGAAGAAGCATCCCCTTTTCTCTGCAGCTGTGTCAGCACCTGTTTTTGTTTGTTTTGTTTTGTTGTTTTTTGAGGTTTTTGTGGTTTTTTTTGTTTTTTTTTTTTTACTTATTGATAACAGTCATTCTTACCAGTATTAGGTGGTATCTCATGGTAGTTTTGATTTGCATTTCTCTAATGATTAGTGAGGGTGGGCATTTTTTCATGTGTTTGTTTGCTGCTTGTATATTATCCTTTGATAAGTGACTGTTCACGGCCTTTGCCCACTTTTTAATGGGGTTTTTATTTTTTCTTTCAATTTGTTTGAGTTCCTTGTAGATCCTGGATGTTAGACCTTTGTCAGATACATAGGTTGCAAATATTTTTTCCCATTCTGTTGTTGTCTCTTTACTCTCTTGATTCTTTTGCTGTGCAAATTTTTTCAGTTTGTTTAGGTCCCACCTATCTACCTTAGCTTTTATTGCATCTGCTTTTGAGGACTTAGTCATGAATTCATTGCCTACTCCGATGTCCAGGTAAGTGTTTCCTACATTTTCTTCTAAAATTTTTTTGGCTTGAGGTTTTACATTTAAGTCCTTTATCATTTTTTTTTTTTTTTT
>NW_007259598.1:59855-71637 GCF_000164805.1 Carlito syrichta
CAACAGCCTCGACCTGCTGGGCTCCAGCGATCCTTCCGCCTCAGCCTTCCGAGTAGCCGGAACTACAGGCATACGCTACCACGCCCGGCTGATTTTTTGATTTATTGTAGAGATGAGGTCTCGCTGCCCATGCGGGTCTCGAACCCGCGAGCTCAGACAATCCACTCACCTCAGCCTCCCAAAGGCGCGGGATTACAGGCTGAGCCACCGAGCCTGACTTTTATCATTTTTTAAGTTGATTTTTGTATATGGTGATAGGTATGGCCAGTTTCATTCTTCTGCATGTGACAGCCAATTTCCCCACCACCATTTGCTAAATATGATTTCCTTTCTCCAATGTTTGTCATTTATGTTATTTTTGAAGACAAGTTGGTTGAGAGATCATGTTTTTATTTCCAGATTCTCTGTCATGTTCCATTGATCTCTGTGCCTAGTCTTGTACCAATACCATGCCATCTTGGTTACTGTGGCCTTAAATTCTGAAAGTATTAGAACTCTAGCTTTCTTCTTTTTGCTGAGGATAAATTGGTCTACCAGAAAGACACCTGCACATGCCTGTTTATTGCAGCACTATTCACAATAGCAAAACTGTGGAACCAACCCAGCTGCCGTTCAAAAGTGGATTGGATAAAGAAAATATGGTACATATGCATTATGGAATATTTTACAGCCATGAAGAACAAAATCATGGCCTTTACAGTAACTTGGAGGCAACTGGAGATCATCATACTAAGTGAACCATCACAGAAATCAAAAAAAAAGGAATACTGCATGTTCCCACTCATAAGCAAGCCTTGAATACTGGTCACACTAGCACAACGTGGGAGGCTGATATTGGTCACTGCTAGAGGAGGGAAAGAATATGGAGGGACGAGAGCATGTGGCAATACACTGGGTACCTGGTTCACTACCAGGGGGAGAAGGGCCCAGTTAGAAACCCAAACTTCACCTGCATGCAACCCAGTAATGTAGTTAATCCCCACTCGTACCCCACAACTCTAAAATAAAATTTACAAAAAGCAGTAATTACACATGACTTTATTTAAAAATTAAAATGTAAAATCTATATTTATATAGTGTAGAAAAATGCTACTGCACCATTATTCTGACTTAGAAATATAACTATTCAACTAATAGAAAAAAATAGACAATGCAATTAGTTTAGAGACATTAAATTATGGAATTCAAATTGCTTTCACATAAGAAGTTAGGAAAATTCTTTCAGTGCCAGTCTCTTGGAAAAAAATTCAAAACCAAAAGAGATAAGCAGAGAGGTACCAAGAATTTAGAAGAATTTAATGGAAAGGTTATTCACAAACTCTTAAATACTTCACTGATTATATTTCAGTGTCCCACACTATAAACTTTAGATTAATCATTCTAAAAGTGTAGTCCAGGCATACTTGGGGATCATCAAACTCTTTCAGGGTGTCTGCCTGGTTTTAATTATTTTTCTTATAATATGAAGGCATAATTTTTCTTTTCACTCCTGTTCTTTCAAGAATATAGAGTAGAGATTTTCTGAGGCTACACGACACATGATTCTGTATAGATTCAATGAAAAATGATGTGGACAATCAGTTAACATGCATTAAGTTAAGCATTAAGGAGAATAGAAAAGATATTTTGAAAAATATAGTTATCTTTCATAAAAATATCATTTATGTTAACATTGTATAGCAACATGTAATGTGCCTAATTTGCTATTTTTAAATAAAACAATAACAGATTGTTTTAACTTCTCAAATTTAATTTTTAACATTGTAACTGTTGCTATATATAGCCAACATTAAACTGAAGCTCTTTAGGAGTTTTTAAAATGTTAAAAGCTTATAGGGGTCCTGAAACCAAAAGTTTGAGAATCGCTGAATTCGATAATTCAAAAAGTACCACAGGTATCTGAATGACTTAGATGGGAAGCATATTTTAAGAAAAATACATTTACATTATTAGACTTATTTTCTCTAAACACAATTTGCTTTAGTTAAGATCAAAATTCAAATATTGTTGCTTCAATAAGCAGTGGCATTGGTAGAAAGTGGTGATCATCTTTTAAATAAGAAAATTATTTTTCATGTGAATATATAATCAATGACCCCCTTTACTTACAGTAAAAACATTTTATGACATTCATGTAACTGAAAGTTATTTTTAAAAAATCATTTCTCTATTGAATAGAGTAAGTTTATAAAGGCAAGATCATAATTATATCAGCAAAACCAGTGTGAGGGCAGAGTATAATGACTTTTAATGGACTTTAGGTGTATATTTTTAATAAGGCCTGTACTTTATCTTAACAAAATGTAAATACTGTAAGAGAATGGAGGCACAATGTTACTAGTCTACTAATCTGAAAGTACACTACTTTTTCACCATAAAAAAAAAAAACACGGGTATCTGTAGTTACACATTTTGGGGGGTTACTTTTCCTTTAATAATTGATTTTAATGATATGCTATGATAGAATATTACCATCAATTTGTGTTTTAAAAGTAGGAATAGAGAAAGTCATTATACCTAGGAAGAACAGTAGTGCTTCATTGATGGACTATAACAGGAAAGCCCCAATGACAGATAAAAAGCCTAAGTTTTATTTTATTTTATTAAGTTAAGAGCCACTGAATTTAAAATGGGAAAAAAGCCAGCAACAGATTACTCATTACAGCTGAAATAAATTAAACTGTTAATTTTATATTTCTCTAATCACAAAATCGTTCAAGATTGTTCTCGTTTGCTGTATTCCAGGACCAGCATATATAATTTCATTATGCATCGTAAATATGAGAATTTTTTTGGGAAAAAATCTAGTTTTATTGTAGAAGGGCCTATAAAGTAAAAATATTCACCTTCCTCAAGCACTTAGACCATAAATCAAAAACTGCAGAAGATAAAACTCATGCCTTTAGTTGTCCATTTTGATTAGAATATAGAAATTTGCAAAAAGTATTAGTCTCACAAAAACAATGAAGAAATCTAATTTAAAAATCTGTGATCTGAGCACACAAAAAATTTAAATGAAATAAATTTTAGGCAAGAAGTCTACAATTGCCAACAATTTTTAGCGTGTTAGGTGAAGAAGCCAGCACTATATAATCTAGGTAAGGGGTAACATTTTTAACTAACTTTTAAAGACCATGTCTTTAAAATCAGTCTAACTAAATACAATTTTGAAGAATGTCAATCACAGTAATTCACTTGCCAATTCTATCCTGAGGGATTTTCACTAAGTGCAGACATCATAGGCTGAGCCTTATGATAATTGAGTACATCAGAAGCAGAGGCTATCTATAATTGCTATATAAAAAGTAACTCCTAATGGATTGGAGTGAAACATCAAACTGCAAGAATCTTAGAAGAAAACTTAAGGAACACCCTCTTGAATGTAAGAGTAGGCAATAAATTAATAGTCAATTCTCAAAAGCAAATGTGGCATAAGCTAAAATTGACAGATGGGATTTTATCAAGCTACAAAGTTTTTGTACAGCAGAAGAAAACAATCAAGAAAGTAAAGAGACAACCCACAAAGTGGGAAAAAAATGTATGCAAGGTATGTATCTAACAAAGGCCTAACATCCAAGATCTATAAGGAACTTAAGTCGACAGGAAAATAATAATAATAATAATAGTAATAGTAACCCCATTAAAAAGTGGTCCAAAAAAATGAACAGATACTTTTCAAAGGAAGACATCTAAGTAGTAAACAAACCTATGAAAAAATTCTCAGCTTCACTACTCATATTAGAAAAATGCAAATCAAAACTACAGTGAGGATGTCCGGGACGGTGCGGCGGCGAGAGCGGCCAGGAAGATGCCAGTGGCGCAGATGGCGGAAAGTGCCTTCAGTTTCAAAAAGTTGCTGAATCAGTGCGAGAAGCAGGAACTCGAGGCTCCTGGAGGAATTGGTACACCCCCAGTGTATGGTCAGCTTCTAGCTTTATATTTGCTCCATAATGACATAAATAATGCAAGATATCTTTGGAAAAGAATTCCACCTGCTATAAAATCTGCAAATTCTGAACTTGCGAGAATTTGGTCAGGAGGACAAAGAATCTGGCAGAGAGATTTCCCTGGGATCTACACGACCATCAGTGCTCACCAGTGATCTGAGACGGTCCAGCCAATCATGGAAGCACTTAGAGATGCGACAAGGAGACGAGCCTTCGCCCTGGTCTCCCAAGCATATACCTCAATAGTAGCCGATGACTCTGCAGCCTTCGTTGGACTTCCTGTAGAAGAGGCTGTGAAAGGTATATTAGAACAAGGATGGCAAACTGACTTCACCACAGGAATGGTTCTGCCCAGGAAGCCAGTTGCAGGGGCCCTGGATACTTCCTTTAATAAGTGTACTCCCTTGTCAGAGCCTACACCAGTTTCCCCAATCCCTAATTAACAGCAGTTAGCCAGACTGACCGATTATGTGACTTTCCTTGAAAACTGATTAATCACCCTGAGGTCAAGATCCACCTTCAGAATTCTGCATACTGACAAATATAGAAATGTAAAATGTTTATTTCAATTTATTAGATGGATTAAGCACCTCAGCATTTCTTAGAGTATGAGATATGATACATATATAATATAAGGTATATTATATGTGTTTTGTCCTAAAACATTATGCTGAATAGTTGTTGAAACAATGCTCATTTTGTAATGTTTAACGATCTGGATGGAGCCCATCAGTATTATGTGGTTAGTTTATATTTTGTGGTGACTCATAAAATAAGATCTCCTGTTTCATGTAGAACAGTAGTTGTCAATTTTCTTTTCCCTGCCCCAGCACAGGCCAAACTCTTATCTGTACCACTGGTTGATAATTGTAGTGATTCATTTGGAGTTTGAGGAGAACTGTCCCCAGGGGCAATATATGAATTGCTGGAGACTGTGATTCACCTTCTTTGTAGAATATGCTCTCTTTTCTCCCCATGTCCTGAGAGCTACTAATGCTGAATACAGAAATACAGCTGAGGAACAAATAAACCATTCTCATAGTAAACCAGTTTGTTAACTTTAGATTTTTTTTTCCAGTAGTGTGAGTACACCCATTGCTGGCAGTGGTGGGCTTGCAATGAAAATGGGACTTATTTAAGACATTCATGAGAAGTATTAAGTTGTGCTGTGTCCTTTCAGAAGAAGGTAAACTTAAGTATGGAATATGTTATATGTGGAAAGGAGCTATTAAGTGATACACTTTGTACAACCATCCTGCAGCCTATTGGTTGCTTATAGTTATCTCTTGATTCAAGTTCTGCCCTTTGGAGAAATACTGAACAAGTCTTTTATTCTTTGTGTGACAGCCCTCTGAATATTTGAAGTTGTTTGTTATGTTTTCAGGTTAAAACACACCTTCCCCTTAGTTCATTTATTCTGCATTTGTTCAATAAATGTTTAACTAAATTCTTAAAAAAAAAAAAAAAGCACACTACAGTGAGATACCAGTTCACACTGGTCAAGATATTTATCGATAAAAAGTTGAAAAACAACAGATGTTGGTGAGGCTATGGAGAAAAAAGAATGCTTCTACATTGTTGGTGGGAATGTAAATACTAGTTCAACCTTTGGGGAAAGTAGTGTGCTGTTTTTCCAAAGAACCAAAAATTATGCTTCCCTGTGATCCAGTAATCCACTTCTGGGAATGTACCAGAAGAACATTAATTGCTCTACCAAAAAGACACCAGCACTTGTTTCACTGTAGTACTATTCACAATAACATGGAACAAATCCAGATGCCCATCGAAAGTGTACTGGAAAAAAGAAAATATGGTACATTTACACAATGGAATATTATGCAGACATAAAGAAGAACAAACTTATGCTTTTTGAAGCAACACAGATGCAGCTGGAGATTGTCATTCTAAGTGAACTATCACATAATAAAAAAGCTGAATACCGTTTTACTCATCAGCAGATCCTAAAAATGGACACATGAGCACAAAAGTAGGAACAATGGATGCTGTGTACTTCTAATAGGGGGAGGTAGCTAGGGGAGATAGAGGGCACTAAACACCCATTGGGTACCATGTCCACTACTAGGGAGAGGGCTTGTTAGAAGCCCAAATGCCACCTGCACACGATTTATTTATGTAACAAATCCTCACATGTACCCAAAGCCCTAAAATTTTTAAAAAATAGCTAGACCCACTTATATATCATCAGTTGATTTTCAACATGTGCACTGGAGTGATTTGACACAGAAAGGAAAATTAATTCAACAATGAATGTTGGAAAAACTGACTATCCAGATGGAGCTATATGCCTTGTAAAGAAAATATGAGAGGTGTGATGGTTACCTCTATGTGTCATTTGACTGGATTAAGAGACACCTAAATAATTGGTAAGAAATAATTTCTGTGTTTGTCTTGAAGGTGTTTCTGGAAGAGATTAACATTAGAATTAGTGGACAGAAGATCAATTCTAGCTATCTGTCTGTCTATCTGTCTATCTATCATATATATATAAATATATATATATAATTCAATAGTTAAGAAGACTGTTCTTCACCAATGGCAGTGGGTATCATCTAATCCCATAAGGTCCCAGACAGAACAAAAAAGTGAAGAAAAGAGAATGAGATCTCTGTGCATTCCCCTGGTTCTTACGTCTTTGGCTTCTAAGTGGGAGTTCCACCACTTAGTTCCCCTGTTTCTCAGGTCTTCCTATGTAGTCTGAATTAGGGCCTGGCCTTCTTGGCTCTCCAGCCTATAGACAGCATATCACAGGACTTCTAGTCCTCTACAGTCATGTGACCAAATTCCCATAATAAATCTCTTCTTATATAACTTTATACCTCTTGTTGGCTCTGTTTCCCTGGGGAACCCATGCAAATATAGGAATATAGTGAGTTTTTTTATCTTGAAATAAGCTAAGATATTTCTGTACAAGTAACACAATTATAAAACATAAGAGAGAAATAATTCATTTTGCTTAACATAATAAATTCTCATGGATATTAAAAGTAGAGCAAGTAAATCCTAAGGTAAACTATCTTCAATACATATTTCATAAAGTCTTCATATCCATAGCATGTAAAAATTTATATTAGCCAATTACACGTTCTCTTTCTCTGTCCCTGTCTCTCTCTCTCTCTCTCTCTCTCTCTCTCTCTCTCTCTCTCTGCATCTCTATCTATCTACATATGCATGTGTGTGTATAGAATAAAGGAAATACATTAATGACGAATACACACATAAAAATGGGTTCAATACAATTACATCATGAAAGCTTCAATTACAACACATTTTGATATCAACACATACATACCGGAATAGAAAAAAGGACGTTAAAAATGCTGAATATTGCCAACTTTGTAGAGTAACTAAAAATGTCATGAATTTCTGATGAGAGGATAAAATGATATAAACGATTTAGAAAGTTGTTTGACAATTTTTCATAAAGTTAAAAATATCTGTACCATATTATCCAGCAAGCCTACTCCTGTATATTTACATAATTGAAATGAAAATGTGTTCATGGAAAGTCTTGCACAAGAAGGTTCCTAAACAGCTTTATTTATAGTAGTCAAAAACTGGAACTAACTAAATGTCAAAAACATGAAAATGGGCCAATTGTGATATATTCATACAATGTAATACTGTGTAACAGTAAAGGTACATATATGGATACCTGCAACAACACGGACGAATCATAAAAAAGTATGCTGAGCAAAAGGAGCTATATACAAGTAAGAGCACAATGATGCTGCTTGTATTAATTTAAAATAGGAATAAAAACAGTATGAGTAAACATTCTCGTATAAAAGCAATAGTCTGTCTCGATTTGGATGTTGGTTAAATGAGTGTAATACAATTGTCAAAACTCACTGATCTGTTCATTTAAGATCTGTGCATATTATTTTATTTTTACCTAAATAAAATTTTATGTTATATCTGTGACACTTTTATCTCTGGCTCTAAATATTTAAAGAATTTATATAAAAATAATTAACTGCTAAAAGAAATTCCAATAGTAACTCCAGACAACTGCAGTTCCTTTGGGGCAGGGTTAAACAACACCATACTGATTGCTTGTGGATGGCATGGAAATTTTTTTTTAGAAATCACATCATGACAATTCTATTTGTCAATGAGTATTACTCAGCACTAACTGTATATCCAATATTGTACTGATTGGCAGAGAGATAACCATGTCTGGGTTCAATTATGCTGCTATAACAAAATGCTGGAGACTGGGTAATTTATAAAAAACAGAAATTTATTTTCCACAGGGCCGACAGGTTTTGTAAAGGCCCAGTTGCTGCTTCCAAGATGGCACCTTGTTGCTGTGTCCTTCAGTGGGGAAAACACTGTGTCCTCACTTGGCAGAAGAGAGAAAGGGCAAAAAAAGAGGTAACTAATTGGCTCTAGTCCTTTTACATGGTTGCTAATCTCACTTATGAAGCCTCATGCACACTGGAGTTCAAGTTCCATCATATGATTTTTTTGTGGGACACATTCACACCATACAAGTAGTAATGATGAAATGATTTCACTTTGTGTTGCATTAACAAAGGGACTCTGACTAGTTATATTGAAATGCAATAAAATATACCATCTATACAAATTAATCATTGGTAAAATGTAGACTATATATGTATATTTTAAAATACATTTAAAACTAAGATAAGTTAAAAATATCTCTTTCTGTGATATAATATTATTCAGCTTTAATCCTGCTTTCCAAGACAATTAAAACTTACATGCAGCTTAAAAAATTTCTCTTCAAACATTACTAACTGACCTTTACTGACATTTTAAAAGTAAATCCAATAGGGAAAATCTTAGAAAATAATGAGAACCTTGAGAAAAATAACATCATAAGCCTATAAATAAGAAGCTTAATGTTATACTAGGCCAATTAAAATAATCAATATAATAACATTAATAAAGCATAAAGGTTTATAAAAATAAATAGTTAATATTTTTTATGAAACCCAGTATTAAGTTATCTTGGTTTGTTTTTGTCTTAATCTATGTTAACTAATATTCTCTAATCACTCCTTATAATAAGAGTTGGATAAGATTTTATAGTTTATTGATGATGCATTTAGCTTATACCAAAATCCCAGTTCAAAATGTGTATTTTAGTGTTCCAAAATTAGTCTCATATACAACATGTTTAGTGATAAACCTACAAAAACAAACCAGTAAAAATAAATTTTGAATTTACCAAAGTAAATCACTTACTCTTGAGATTTTATCCAAGATTTCTTGGATCAAACTTTTTAAAAAGTATAGAAGCATAAAATGTTGACATAGTTTTAGCTTCTTCTAGGCATATCCACATTCCATTTATCATTCCAGTCAAATATTAGGGAAAAGAAAGGCTGGGACTAACTGTTGAAATCATGACTAATATTCTGCTTTCAATATGATGTAATTATTTAATTATTTCTCAAGGCCTGCATTAGTTTCCTGAGGCTGCTGTAGCAAATTACCACAAACTTTGTGACTTGAAACAAAATAACTTTATGCACTTACAATCCTGGGAGCCAAAATCCAACATCAGTATCACTGAGCAGCAATCACAATGTAGACAGAGCCATTTTCAATTTACAGGCTTTAGAGGAGTTCCTGTTTCTTTTCTCTTTCAGTTTCTAGTGGCTACTATCATTCCTTGACTTGTGTCCATATGTCTCTAATCTGTCTCTGGGATCACATTGTCTTTTTATCTTCTCAGTGCATAATAAATCTCCTTTTGCATGTTTTGTAAGACAATTATGATGTTACATAGGACCCACCTGGATAATCCAGAATAGCCCTCTCATCTCCTAATCCTTAATTTAATCACAAAATGATTAATCTGCATCTTTAAAAAAATGGCAACATTGTTTTTGATATGGTAACATTTCAAAAAATATGATAACATTTATAAATTTCAGGATTTTGATAATGGATATCTTTTATGGGAACATTTTAAAGTCTACTACAAGGCCGATCTACTCATGAACTTCAATTTGTGTTTTCTGTTTCATTATGTTATTTCATTCATGTTCTTGTTTTACTTCCAAGAGTGATTTTGATGGACTATTCAATGATAAATTCTAAGACAGCAAGTTTCTCTAAAAATTTTGAGTCTTTCCAATTTACATATAGTATAAAACTGGTACTTTATACCCAACATACTTATTAAAATAGCACATTCCACACTAAAATAAATAGAAAAGAAATACTGATTTAATTTTAAATCTTTTTATATTCCATTGTTGTCCAATCATGTGCTAAGTCTTGTAATAAAGATAAATATAAAAATAAGTTAATCAAAGTCTTTTGCAGAGGATCTAGAAGATGGAATGTACCTCCGATTATGAATTGGTAAAATCAAATATATTTCTATAATGTCCTATTTTTGAGGGTATTCTAGAATTGTACACATTCTTTGCTGATCATTCTGTAAGCACACATGCTATATACATTTGCTTAGTCAATGTTTGCAAAGTAAAATTATCTTTTGAAATGGTGTAAAGGACTTTCCAACTTTGTTTCTTAAATTCAAACATAGTTTAAGAGATAGTCTGGACTTTATCCAAAAATGTGGAAACAGGTATTATGTCTCAATGAACACTAAATTAATATATGAACTGGGTATAACGGTTTCTATAGATTCAATCAGTAAAGACTTTTACATATTCTTGAATGTTGCTGAGATAGAATGTGAGCCACCAAGATTATCTTTTTCTCAATAATTTCCAATCAACAGACATGACTGAAATGATAATAAAATGCAAAATTTTTGTCACAGAGACTCTCTGCCCTTTGTGTGGCTTTCTCTATTATAAGTTTTTATTGTTGTATTAGCGCTTGTTTACAAAAATTATTATCCTGATTATACTGCACATTTCAAAAAACCCATCCTATGTACAGAAAGTAGCACATGAAAAAATTCTGTAATAGTAAGATTATCACTAACAATGCTATGGGACGAAAAAAAATGGCAAGAATAAATCACCTGCTATCATACAATGTTTGGTGTTGGCAGAAAGTGCTATATTTTAAAAGTCCGGTATCTGTTAGGTTCGAAAGTAACTACCTTGTATTTTAATTTGTCTTCATAGTCTGAGTATACCAAACTAAGAACTCCATTCTATGTTTGTTTGTTTGTTTGTTTGTTTGAGTTGGAGTCTCACTCCATTGCCCAGGCTGCAGTGTAGTGGCATGCTCACGGCTAACCAGCATCAACCCACCCCAGCTTTGACCCGCTGAGCTCCAGCGATCCTTCCACCTCAGCCTTCCAAGGAGCCGGAACTACAGCTGCGCACTACCACGTCTGGCTAATTTTTTTTTAAATTTATGGTAGAGATGAGGTCTCACCAAGTTGCCTGGTCTCCAACCCAGAGGCTCAGGAAATCCACTCGCCTTGGTCTCCCAAAGTTCTGGGATTACAGGCTGAGCCACCGAGCCTGGCCAATTCTGTTTCTTATAGAGGAGTTAACTGTTCAGGAAACTATAATTTATACATAATTTCTGTCTTCATAATAAATTCTGTTGTCATTACACTTAAAACATTAATTGAATTTAAATACCCATTTTAAGGTTCCAGTTCTTCCAAACTTTGCATAACAGAATTACTGTCAGAATACAAATTATTCATATAGATAAATGAGAATATAATTCATTTGATTCATTTGATAAAGGCTAATTGTTTTCACTATTATTTCATGTTCAAAGGAGGCTTGTTAGAGCTCACCATGAGGACTTAGTACTAAATTTATCTAAATTTAAAAGATAAAAGTTAGCCGGGCTCAGTGGCTCAGCCTGTAATCCTGCGCCTTTGGGAGGCTGAGGTGAGT
>NW_007259598.1:71695-171529 GCF_000164805.1 Carlito syrichta
TGAGACTCCAACTCAAAAAAAAAAAAAAAAAAGATAAAAGTTGCTTCTATTGAACTCACTGGATTGTCCTTCCATTTCTTGTGAATATTTAAAATTTCAAAGGTATAGCAATTTATGGTTCTCTAGCTTCTTTAGATAAATCCCCTAAACATCCATAATTCCAATCATAGTACAGCAATTTTATAATTATGCAGTTATAAATTATTTTGTATAATACTAAAATGCAGTTTTAATATTTAACATCACAATAAATTGTTCACTGTTCATTTCCCCCCAAAATAATAATTTTAGTCACATAAGGAAACTATACATTTAGCTAATTGTGCAAATGGACTTCATTTAATTATTTCTAAAACAGTTCAAATTTACAGCTCAATTTAAAGGTGATGGATTGTACATAATTTGTGCCCTTTTTATGGATTATAGATTAGAGATAAAATTACCTCTGGAGACCTTTTTTTTTTTTCTTTTTTTTTTTTTATCCATGGCTTCACAATCTGTTATTCTAAATGTAAACTGATTGAACCCACAATTCCCTTTTATCACAGCAGGTTTCTGGTGCTCAGGATTTTTCTGCTAGTATAATTACATATTTTAAGAAGATATGTTAATCAGTATCCATATTTTGAGGTCTCAATGGATCTAGCAGAAATTTGTTGCAGATAATATGTTTCAACCATTTTAAAGTCAGTACTTATGAACTAAGATTACTTGTTTGGTACAAAAGCTAGTTGAAAAATCTTTCATTTTCTTATTTACAATCATTTGGTCCTATATATTAGTACACACTTTAGTTGGAATGACTTCAGAAATCATCAACTCATTTTAAATATAAAAACGTTAAAATTCTGGGTTAGGGGCAATGTGGTGACAAAATACCTTGTTTCAAATTCTAGATTCATTGCTTACTGGATAGATTGCCCTATTAGTTCTTATTATTGCTATAGCAAATAACTATAAATTACTGACTTAAAACAATGTAGATCTGTTCTCGTAAAATTTTGGAGGCCAGGTGTCAAAAATAAAGGTTTTTGTTTTGTTTTGTTTTCTTTTCTTTTCTTTTCCTGTAAACTTCAGGGAAAAAATCTCTTTCCTGGCCTTTTCCAGCTTCGAGAGGCCACCTCCATTCCTCGGTTCACAGATCATCACTGCAACCTCTGGTTTTGTCAACATATTTTCTTTGTCTAACTCTAATTCTCTTGCCTAACTCAAAGGATAATATTTGTGATTATACTGGGCCCACCAAGCTAATCCAAGATTATTTCTCCATCTTAAAATACTTAACTTAATCACATATACAAAGCCCCCTTTGCTATGTAAGTAAACAGACTCAGGTCCCATAGATTAGGAATTGAGTATCTTTGTGGGGCCATTTTTCAGCCTATCACAGTTATGTTATGTATTAAACAGGCATGAACATCAAATTTACACTATTTTGAAACTCCACACCACTCTCCCCTACCTCTCTTAGTTCTTGATTATTTCTCATCTAGACACTTGTAGCAACCTGATTTTCCAGTGTGTAATATCATTTCCTCCAAATCTAGACTTTGCACTCAAGTTATAAAAATCTCAAATGTGTTTATATTAATCAATAAGTCCCTATTGCTTACTTTAAGAAGTTCAAATTTCTCAAAACAGCATAAAATCACTTCACAATTTGGATGGTATCCAGTCATTCAGATTTTATCATATACCCTATGATCTATATATTAGATAACTATTCTTAGATTTTTTTTTTTTAACAGGCAAACTTTATATAAGTTAGTTTTTCTGCTGGGAATTCCCTTAGCTAAACCCTTTCCAGTCTAGAAAAATTCTATTCATCCTCCAAGACTTATTCCAATGTCTCTTCCTATGTACTATCCCCTACAGTATGCTTCTGCCACACTTTGGTTTTATCTCTGTTATCACATTTGTAGTGTGCACTCTATGATGAATTTTTCAAGGGTGATGCTTGTGTTCTATTCAGTAGTCCTAATAAGCAAAAAATAATAACTGTCATTATTTACTTCTTTATTCTCTGAATATATCCCTCACTACTATCACTAATTTTTAGCTATGCTTTCAATTATAAATTCTCTTTCTTGGTACAAACATTATTAAATGATTTTGACACTTGATGTTTATCCTGGTAAAGGATCTTCATTCCCCATAGTACTGGAAAATACTAAAGACTAGGTAGTTATTTAGCAAATTCTTTGAGACTGTTAGGCCTAAGTAGATTAATGTATAGTTTCTTGAATTGACACCAGAAGATTTGTGTAGGCACTGCAGTTAAAATAAATACTATTTTGTGTTTTTATTAGGAACTGAGAGAAAGATTTCTCAAGTAAACCTAAAGCTCTATTCATAACTCTAAATTCTGTAGGGGAATGAAGAATTTATCATTCATAAGCATAAATTATATATCACAAGTAGTGATACAGAAATAGGAAATATTAAGATATGCAGGAAGTTGAGGAAAATAGAAAATTTTAATTAGAATATTTTATTCCAGGTGTGATGTTTGAAATAAATATTCTGATACAAATTCTAAAATGCAGAACTGATCATTACCATTGAGAGAGGAAGTGTCATCACAAGTATATTAGTAATGCTGATTAGATTTTTTTAAAAGAGTCCTAGTCCAACTGATCATTCTCTAAACCAAAAGAAGATAGGTGAACTCAATTAAGATAATAAGAATCTGTAACTAACTTCATGTCTGCCTTTAAAAACAGTTAAAAACAAAAGTAGTAGCCAGGCTCAGTAGCTCAGCCTGGAATCCCACGCCTTTGGGAGGCTGAGGTGAGTGGATTGCCTGAGCCCGCCTGGGCAACTAGGAGAGATCCTATCTGTACAATAAATCAAAAATGAGCCGGGCGTGGTAGTGCGCTCCTGTAGTTCCAGCTACTTGGAAGGCTGAGGCAGAAGGATTGCAGGAGCCCAGCAGGTCGAGACTGCAGTGGCCGGGAGTGGCCACTGCACTCCAGTCTGGGTGACAGAGTGAGACTCCAACTCAAAAAAAAAAAAAAAAGTAGTAAAGATACTACTCACCACCACCCACCCCTCCCTGCCAAACCCAAATGCACAAGAACTACTCTTTGATCCAGCCAGAATTGTTGTCAACTCCTCCCTCTGTTCTTTCAATGCACCTTAACCCCCAACATGCCATGATCCTTACTTTGAGCTCCATTAAGTAATTTATTTCTACGGTCATTTAAAGATGAGTACCTAATATATCATAACTCATTTTAGATGACAGTGGCACAGAATAGGGATGACAGACTAAAAGGTGTCCTGGAAGCAAAGAATAATAGATACTATGGTCACTTTTGCACTCATCTAGAGAAGAAAGATCTGTAAACTGTATATCTCTAGTGTAAGAAATCAAATTGACCAAGTAGGAAAACATCAATTTGTTTATTGGAGCCAAAAGTCATGTATTATATTTCTATGTTCTAAAACATATATGTGTGTGTGTGTGCATATCTTTTATGTGTGTGTATTTATACATGTACGTAGTCATGCACAACGATGTTAGTCAAATATAACCACATATGCAATAGTAGTCTCATAAGAGCAAAATATTGACTTTTTACTGTATCTGTTTTATGTTTAATGTTCAGTTCATTAACATGCTGTGCAAGTGTGTGGCATAAGAGCAATTGGCTATAACGCCATGTAACTTAAGTATATAGTAGGTTATAACATCTAGGTTTGTGTAAGTACACTTTACAATGCTTGTCCAACAAAACCGCCTAACAATGCGTTTATCAGGATGCATACCTGTCGTTAAGTGATGCATCACAGTATACATATTTTGCCAAACAGCCTGGAGTGACCGAACGACTGGGAATACCATCCCGGGAAGAAACCGCCACTAAACTTCTTTTAGAATGTTTGTCAGCAATTGCATGCCCAGGCACAGAAAAGAAACTGCAACATGGTAATTGGGAAGAAAAAAATTATATCTTTAGAATTGTGTGTGTTAGTTATCAATAGAGTTTCATTGAGTGATTAATAATTGAATACTAACCATTCTTTCATTGAAATTTTCCTGATAACACTTTTTTCATTTTTTTGAGTTAAATTATTTTTAGCTGTTTCCACCATTTGCAGTCAAAACAGCACAGTCTCCTGAAAAATTTTTACTTACTAGGTATGTAAATTACATATTTAAATACACTTACCCTTGGTAACAGTGGCTTTCCCATCCAAGGATTCAACCAACAACAGATTAAAAATGTTAAAAACAATAATAATGAAAATACAAACAAAAATGTAGCACAGCAATTATTTACATAACATTTACCTTGTATTAAGCTTTAGAATAATCTAGATTTGATTTAAAGTATAGGAGAAGATATATATGCAAATGCTGTATCATTTTATACAAGGAACTTGAGCATCTGTGAATTTTGTTATCTGTTGGGGTCGTGGAACAAATTCCCTGTGAATAGAAGGGGTTTTGCATATAGGTTTTTCAAAGCCATCTATACTAAATGACATATTTTAAAAACAATTTTTGACACCTACAGTTAAAATGTTATAACATTTTCTTTTATAAAGTCAAACGTTCATAGATTGATAAGAAATTCTAAGCTCAACTTCGACAGTGAAGAAGTTTCTGAATTGCATTAGTGTATTAACTGCCCCATCTCACTGACTTTACATACTTCATTACCACTGGAGTGTAGCGCTGATGCCTACTTACAAGTGGTGGCCCATGGGCCCATGCTGGTCTCAAATTCTTCTCTAGAAACTTTTGAAAAAGAATTATTTTCCAGAATTTATAATTTACTGCCTAGAGACAGTAGTTTGGGGAGTGACATATCCTTTTCCATTTAAAGATGTAAAGAATAGGGAATTATATTAAATGAACTTTCTTTGCCAAAGACATAAATAGCCCAAGGATAACATTTCTTAAGCTATTTTCAGCTTTTGAATTATTGGAAAATTCTGCAGTACTGCAGATTGCAACTTGAACTGCTTGCCACAAATCTTTACAAAGAAAGTGTTTGTCTTTGCTCAGCTGACAGTTGGATGAATATGAAAGAGAAAATGCAATTATATTTTGCAAATTCAAGGGAGGGATTGTGTGACAAAACTTTTTATGTTAGACTAAATTAAGCAGAGGTAGGCATGGCTGTATCAAATCCTGCTAGCAACTAGCTTAGGTAAAGTTAGATTAATAATACCTGTGCATTAAGATTTATGCCATGAGCCGGGCTCAGTGGCTCAGCCTGTAATCCCGCGCCTTGGGAGGCCGAGGTGAGTGAATTGCCTGAGCCCACGGGTTCGAGACCCACCCAGGCAACTTGGTGAGACCTCATCTCTACAATAAATCAAAAATTAGCCTGGCGTGGTAGCGTGCGCCTATAATTCCGGCTACTTCCGAGGCAAAAGGATCGCCGGTGCCCAGCAGGTCGAGGCTGCAGTGGCCACTGCACTCCAGTCTGGGCGACAGAGTGAGACTCCAACTCAAAAAAAAAAAAAAGATTTATGCCATGGAGGCAGGATAAAATGCTGATACCTTATTGGACTGTGGATTAAGGTGAATGATCTATATAGTTTCAATTTTTTTTTTCAGTGTTTCTATATATATACTTTCACCAGAGGGCCTTAATGTTCACCTCAGTTTGACTACAGTAGACTATCTTCTTGCTGACTAAAGGTCCCTGACCTTCTTTCTCTTAGATAATGTACTTCAGAACACAGCAATTGCAAATTCCTTTTTCTGGTTCTTTGTAATATAAATCTTCTCGCAGGCTTTTGCCAGTTTTACAACCCAGAAATGTCTTTCTCAAGGACCAGGGAGCCATCCCTTTGAAATGTAATCATCTAAGGAGACAGTCCTTTAATCTCTCAGTCTCTGTGGGAGAGTACGAGCCTGTAAGGGACAATTAGCAAACATTGATGGCCTAATCCCATTGATCAACCTGTCCCTAATGTCCTCTAGTAATTTTCCATTAGCTCACTCCAGGGTTTAAAACTCTTCTAGACTTAGGGGGGAAAAAATCCAGTCTTTTGTCTCAGGAGAACTGAGTTCAAACTCTCTCCTCTATTGCAGTAGACTTGAATAAAGTCTTCCTTGCCTATTTAATCCCATCTGGTGCAATTTTTCTTTGACAACTGAAAAAGTCTTGCTATTTTAACTTCAGTAAATGTCTCCACAGCTGTAAGACTGATTATGCAAACTTAGGTGATTTCTTGCCCTATGAATTCTTCCTCCTCCATAATAAGCAACATAATTTGTCTAATGATTTTTAAAATTGATTATTTTCAATTACATATATTTCAAAAGCCTAGTCAATAGTTCAAAATTTTATTTTAGAGATTTGCAATAAATGAAGAATAAAAATCAAGTTACTTCTGTGGGGAAATCAAAATGTTCATTATGCAGATGCACAGAATAACCTGAAGGAAATATCCTAAACTCACTTGTGTGAAGTTAAAAATTAAAACTTCACTCAAGTGTGCTGTGTGACACTATACTGCCAAAAGTCATGCTGATAGTCCAAACTAAATGCCAGCCCTGAGAACAAACATATGTTTGGCTGATTTAAATTTCTGAATTTCTCCTATACCCTCACTTCACCTTTTAGCTGAAATAATAATGCTACTGAACAGTAAAAAATAATGCAGATATTAAGTTGAGAAACAGAGCAAAATCTCTAAAAATGATTTTCAAATAAAAGATGTTCACTGTATTTAAAGAGAAGGAAAAATGAAAAATATGCAGAATAAACTTAAATTCCACACAAATTTGTTACTTGTCTTTTTTTTTTTAACACAACTCTATATCTTTTAGTTAAACAGAAGTATGGTCTAATAAGTGTTTTAAAAAGCTAAAACAGATTAAATGAGTTTAATTGAGGAAAAAATATCTGGGAATTTGATTACAAATATCATTTTTGTTTTTCTAATTGGAAAATCCACAATTTATGTGACTACAAAGTCTGACTTCTAAGTGAGTATTCAATAAATATTTTTAAAGTATTAATTGTTATTCACATCATTATTATTATTAATTAAAGCATTGGATCATCAAAAAAAAAACCTTGAATTTGAATTCTTGCTCTAATAATTACTTACTTGGGTCAAGTGAATATCCTCTTGACTTCACTTTTCTTTAAAGACAAGAGTTTCTTTTCTATATTTGTCTTCAATGTAAGAATAGCAATGAACCCTTTAGTTGTGATGGGAATTAAAAAATAAAAACAAAGCTATACTATTAAAGGCTTCTAAAATGTTCTTTGTTTTTACTTTAGCAGATAATCTCTAACCAATTTTGTGTACCATCATTTCCTCTCCATATATGCCCTGGGTCATGCCCCTCAGACCTAGCTCAGTGTGGCACTAAAACCCTATTTAAAAGTCAAGTTGTTCTGACATATTAGAATTATCCTTCTCTCTTAACTTTAAAGAGTAGTCTAACTTCTTACATAACAGAGTAGAATCAAAGAGAGAGAGAAAGAAACAGATAATGAAATAGAGAAAATTACATTTAAAATAGTTTTTGCAGCTAAATTTTATGTGTATGATTATTCTATTTTAGATTTTTAGCTACTAAGAGAAAATAAACATTGGGATTCACATACTTACAGAACCAGACAAACACAAACATACACACACTTGCACACACATAATGCTTTAAATATAAAATTGTAAAAGGAATAATTTTACTGCAAAATATATGCCAATTTGAAATTTGGAACAAAAATTATTTGATATTCTAAAGGCAGGGCTCTTTGAAGAACTAAGAGAAAGAAACAGGATGTGTGTTTCATGCATTAAGCACATTTTAATAATTTGAATCTCTAGGATTGAATGCTTTTATGACTTATGTACTAAGGATGGAAAATCTTTGCTTAAATGCAGCAAGAACTTTTGAAAAGGAAACAAATGCCAGAAAAATAAAGTGTGAAATATACAATATCAGAGTTGTAAATTTACATGCATTTACTATCCAGCCTTAAGCATAAAGCAAACTAAAAAGTAAAGTTTCATAATCACATCTTTGTCATGACAAATATGAATGCTAAATAAATTTTTCATTAATACTATTGACTTTCAAGATTCATATGAGATGAAGTATTTTCAATCAATTTCAAAAGGCAAATATCAAGTAAATTATTTTAATATATGTTCAAATAAGTGAAATAAATGATACTATTCCACTTTGTCCTTTTAGAGAAGAAAATTCCTATAAAGATATTTCACACAGAAAAATTATGTCTAATTTACAATGAACACTTCTATTTTGGAAATGGGTATGGAAGCACTGAAACTTGTGTTTAGGACACAGTAGTTCACCAATGTCCATGTCAATTTGGTTAGGAATAAGTGATGAAGTCTCCATGGTTGAGACTTTCATTGAAATATCTTTGTTACAAATCTTTTTAATAACAGGTAGCACTGTTGCTAGAGATACCTGCATGGAATGAGAAATCCAATAAAGTCCATTATTTTTTTTTTAATTTTTCATATGAAATTATCTTTAATGGGCAATATAAAACTTTTTAAATTTTAAAAATATAAAACTTGGACTTTATGAAAGCCAACTTAAAAGGTAAGACAGTTTCTTTTTAATAATATATATAAGTTGCTTGTTTATTTTAAACTTAAAATTGTTTTTCATCTTCCCTCTAAAATTCCTTTCTCTCCAGTAGCTCTCTTCTCACCGAATAACATCATATCCTACCTGTGGCCAAGTCAGAAATACAAGTCATTCTCAATTTTTTTATGCAACTTAGATTATTTAAAATATTTATTGGATATTTACTATATTTACCAATATGAAGCATTTACAACACCACTATAATAATATTTTTTAAAATTCATTTCTTTGTCTGCCACAATAATCCAATAAGATAGGAGCAGTATTAGTCAGTGTTCTCCAGAGGAACAGAAGTAGTATATATTTATATATATCTATCTAAGAGAGTGAGAGAAATAGTATCATGAGAATTCTCTTATTCAATTATGGAGGCTAAGAAATGCCACAAATGCCACAATCTGACTTCCAAAAGCTGGTGAACCAGGAAAGCTGGTAGTATAACACAGTCCAAGCCCAAAGGCCTGAAAACCAGGAGGAACAGTGGGGTAAGTCCCAGTCTGAGTCTGAATACCCCAAAACCAAGAGTGATGACATCTAAGGGCAGGGAAAGATGGATGTTTCAGCTCAAAGGATGAGAAGGAATTTTTTCTTCATTTTTTCTTCTATTTGGGTCCTCAATAGATTAGCTGATGTCTACTCACATCAGTAAGCATGATCTTCTTTACTTGAATACTAATCTCTTCTGGAAACATCCTCCCAAACACACCCAGAAATAGTGTTTTACCAGCTATCTGGGCATTGCTTAGCCAAGTCAAGTGAACACATAAAATTAACCATTATAGAAACTCTTCTGTGAAGTCCATTCTTGTTTTGTTTTGTTTTGTTTTAGTTGGAGTCTCACTGTCGCCCAGACTGGAGTGCAGTGACACACTCCCGGTCACCGCAGCCTCAACTTGCTGGGCTCCAGTGATCCTCCCCCCTCAGCTTTCCAAGTAGCCAGAACTACAGGCGCACACTACACGCTTGGCTAATTTTTGATTTATTGTAGAGATAAGGTCTACCAAGTTGCCCAGGCGGGTCTCAAACCCACGGACTCAGGCAATCCACTCACCTCAGCCTCCCAAAGCACGGGATTACAGGCTGAGCCACCGAGCCCAGCTGCAAAGTCCATTCTTTAAAAATAAACAAGTATGAAAAATGGGTTAGAACGAGTAGGTTATGAAAATAACTCTAGTATGAGATATTGCATATCTCTAAGCATATTTTTTGTAATAAATAATTTTAAGGTTTACTTTAACCAGATCGCAGAAACGTTTCATAAGTAACTTCCTGCAGAAAAATTATAAGAATACTAATTGACCAAACATATTAAGAGTTTATTAACTTACCCAGTTTCAGGGGGTTCTTCCTTGTTGCTCAATGGACAGATTTTTAGCACTTTTTGTAGAGCTGTCAGTTTCCTCTTGTGCCCTGCTCCAATTCTTCACAATCTCTAAAACCATGCATTCAAAGATTGGTAGGTTCATAAGCACTTTAGAGATCAAGTAATTCAATTAGTTCTTGCTACAGTAGAGAGATTTTGGGGGAACAAAAAAAAAAACACAACATGGTATTTGGACTTCTAGGATATACTAGTACTATCTTAAGGAATTATGCTCTTACTAACTCAAAACATGTGTGTATTTATCATTGGAGACTTTGGCATTGTTGCAAGAAGGAGACTATTGAAATAAAAAGTTGTTAAAAGCAATCAAAATTCAGTCACTACTAGGGGAAGTTGATCAAAAGCAATTGGGGCTACATCAAGAATTAAAGTTAAGTTTAATAAGAAATCAGTAGTAAGCTAACAATAGAATCCTTAAGTCAGAATAAAAGTAAGGAAGAATGAGTGTTGTATATGGACAGTTTCCTAAGGCAGATAATTTAAATAAATCATTCTTGTTGTTTATAGAAGGATTAAATAAGGTCAGTTCTAAGAACAAAATCTACAACCTGAAAAGCCTCAACAAATATTTATACTTGGACAATGAAAATGTGTCAGCAAGCAGTAATGTTTCTGTTGAAGAATAAAGAAATTAGATCAGCATAAATAATGGATGCAACTCGATACATGTGTCATAACTATATGAATGTGTTACTGTAATATGTCGAGTCAAAAACAAAAATTAAATAAAAATATAAATATTTAAAATATAGAACATGTTATATTTAATGATATATTGATTTTTAAGAGTGTTACATTTACTAGTTAGAATAATTGTATTGATTGATAGAATAGAAATGTCATTGACCTGCACATCAGGAAACCTATTTTCTAAACATACCTATCCACACAATGACTTATATGCCTTGAGTAATCATTAACTTTCTAGTAAGCTATGCTTTTTTTATTTGTTTATAAAGGTGTTGGGCATATATTTAGTGCTCAACCTATGTGAAAAAGCATGGGGACTATAAATCTGTGGTTCCTGAACTATGAGTGTCTTGTGGTCCCTCAGTAAACATATAGGGGTAATTTGGTATATGTTAAATTCTCAGATGAAGCAGTGTCATATTTTGCACACCACAGAAACCAATATCATTATGCCCTATGCAGATTACTATTTTAAGAGGGAATTCTTCAATATTTCTTTCTCCAGAGAATCAGAGAAAAACCGGGCACTTCACTTAATGTAATGTCCTCCAGTTCCATCAATGTTGTTGCAAATGACACTGAAAACTAAAGAGGTTTGGGAATTTGTGAAATATATGATCTTTGCAATTCTGTCAAAATCTAAACCTAGATGCCTAATTAAAAGTGGATTTAGTTGTTTGAAATGCAATATGTCTGTTTTAAGTAAGATATTTGCTCTTTTTCCTGAGGCTGGAAAAGTAAAGCCTTGACTTTGTTATTCCTTAAGAAACAAGATTAGTTTTTTTAAAAATCTTAGTTACTAACACAAAATTAAGAAGTTATGTTTCAAGCAATTAAGATATAAAGCATACATATGTAGGCAGAGAATCATGACTATTATAGCCATTGGTTGCAGTGCATCAAAATGTCATTGGCCAAAAACATTCTTGTGGAGAAAAAGTAAGTTTCTTTATTTTAAACAAAATTATAAAATAAAAGGAGAATTGTCAAAGACATAAAGCAGTTTATTAAGTCATTTTAAAAATTTAAAATATAAACCGGGCTCGGTGGCTCAGCCTGTAATCCCGCGCCATTGGGAGGCTGAGGTGAGCGGATTGCCTGAACCCGCGGGTTTGAGACCCGCCTGGGCAGCAAGACCTCATCTCTACAATAAATCAAAAAATCAGCCGGGCGCGGTAGTGCATGCCTGTAATTCCGGCTACTTGGAAGGCTGAGGCGGAAGGATCGCCGGAGCCCAGCAGGTCGAGGCTGCGGTGGCCGGGAGCGGACACTGCACTCCAGTCTGGGCGACAGAGTGAGACTCCAACTCAAAAAAAAAAAAAATTTAAAATATTTGGACTCAATTACAGAGGAATGAATGAGTTGAAATACAGGTTAAAAAAAGAAATACAGTGCCAATTATGAAGTAATTCTAATAGTTTTGATAATTAGAAAAATATGAAGCTGAATGGAAAATAAAACAAAAGATGTTAGAAAAATAATTTTCTGATCTTGACTGTTAATTTAGAAAGAAACGATTCATAACACTTTTCAAAAAGGTATATCCCAGAACAGAGATAGAACAATGTCTCTGAGGAGTTTTTGAGAGCACAAACTTGATGACAAAGGACAAGATTAAGTGTTATACCTGGGTCAGGGGAAGACTTAAAGACAGGTTCTCTATAGTGCTTTCATTTGTAAGATAACATATTGACCAACATATTGACAGTTTAATTTAAAATTATCTCAGTGATTACACTCTGAATCCTGCCAAAATTTAAATTCAGATTGACACAACTCAAGACATCAATATACTTCATATACATTCAATAATATTAAGGCACAATCCCAAACGCACATTAAGATTAAAGTCACATGCAATACTGAGAAAATATCTTAAGCCTGTTACAGATGCTGTTAGTTGAAATATTTTTTAAGTGGAGATTGCAAGCACTATTTCGTTGATGGAGTCTCAAAGATGACAGAATAATTGAATGTGTTTATGTCCTAGTTATAAGAATAATTATGTAGTCAAGAGTGCATGCAGGCTGTGATGCTCGCATTTTATCTCTGGCAATGGAAATCAGAGAATAAGAAAGCATTCTATGTGGAAATATATAATTTTGCCATATTTTTACAGAGTTATATTTCAAAGAGTACATGAACAATAACTATGGTGTCTTCATATTATAGTCGTTTCTTGAACAATAACATTTGAATATGTAGTAGAAATGTTTAGGACTAAAGCAGAAGAAGGGATAGATTTTCTTAGTTCAGAAAGAAAAAAACTCTGTAAATATTTTAATCTTTAGATATTTGAACCTCTAGAGAAGCAAAGGCAATAATTTGTAACTCGAGTTTAATATACTTATTTTTAAGTTGTTCAATGTAACCTGTGACACTAAGATGAAAACATATGAATATAGAATGTATATTTCCTGCCTATTTTTATTCTAAATCATACTTAGAATTCTATGTTAAACTTTTTAATTTTCCAAAGGAAAAAATGTAGTACTCTTTTGATTTGTTTTTCTAGCTATCTGATATTTTATTTCAATCAATGAAAATAATGAAACATATAATTATCATTAAAATCTATTCAAAATAATGAAGATAGCTATTTTTATTGATAGTATGATTGAATGTTCTGTAAAAATATATTTACATTATTGTTCAAAGCCTATAAATATTAATGTATTATCATGTCAGCTTTTAAAAGGGTTTTACCTCACACACAAAAAGGAGGCAAGAATGAGTATGTCATTCTTAAACAGTTTAAAATCATTAGGAATGGCTACATTAAATGGTGTAGAATCAACAAAAAATTTAAAAATACCAGTTTAAAACAACTTAGTCCGATCTCCTGCTTCCACTTTTTAAGTAAATGTCTGCATCTCTATTTGCTTTTTTTAAGCTATAAAAATATATAGAAGTGATAATTTTATAGGAATAAAACCTATGTATATCAAAATTCTATGATAGAAAATCCTATGACATAGAAATAATAATTTATGATAAAAATAATAATGATATCCTATTTTATTTAAAATATTGTACTTGTTATTCATCTGAGTTTTTAAAAGTTTATACATTTTGTTTTGTTGTTATTTTGCATAGTTCAAACTCCCACCTCACAGTCATAATATTTCATGTTATTCTATATTATGCTGTTCAGCAGCTGACATGGAGAAATTATTAGCAAACTATACTTTTCACAGATAACCACTATAAACTTTAGCCCAAGTGCAAAAAATCAACACTACTGGATGATTCTATTGAGTGAAAAAATGGTTGAAGACTTTGGAAAGTTCTCAAAACTTGAAGCTACTATCATTAAATAAATGTTCCAGTCTTTGTGGTTTTGTTTTGGAGGACACAATTACAGTAGCTATACAACAGAATTACTAAAACTCCAATTGAAAGCCCACCATTTTCTCTCCCAAAGAGTCAGTGAAGGAGCTTGGGACAACCAGGACCATCAGAGACCGAAGGAGATTGTCTGGCAAAAAGAAAAGGAAAGCTAAGTTCTGTACATAAATGTTGCTCAAGTAGATATTGCTCAAATTTTTGGTAACTCCTGAACCACACAGCTGTGAAGAAGACTTAAAGTAACCTGAATTGAGAACTGAGCTACAGTCCACTGCAAATATGGTTCAGTTTGAAGTCCTAACCTAGTGAAATTGTCAGCAAAAACATATCATCAACATTATTTGGAGTACTATAACAAAATTTCAATTCTCCTCAACATAAGATCCAACATAATCTAAAACTACTTGATATACGAAGAATCAGGAAAACATGAGCATTTCTCAAGGGAAAGTCAATTAACAGAGTTCAATCTCAAAATAACACAGACTATTTTATTTTTATTTTAATCTCAAAATAACACAGATAATGAAATGATGAAATTATCAGGCTTGGGCATTATAGCAATTATTGTAACCATATCCAATGTGCTAAAGAAAGGTGCATTATTAATGAATGAAAAGATAACTTCTCAGCAAAGGAATAGAGCACATACACACACACAAATATTACAACTAAAAAGTGCAATATGTGAAATTAAAAGAAACAATTAAATGGATTTAATAGAGAACTGGAGACATTACAGTAAAATGTCATTAAACTTGATAGATCAATAAAAAAATCCAACTTTAAGAAGAGAGAAAAACCAACTATAATAAAGAATATGCATTGAGTCTCAGAATCTTGCAGGAAAATAACAAAAGTTCAAACATATAAGTCATTTGATTTCCAGAAAGAAAGGAGAGATAGTATGTGGGAGAAAATTATTGACAGAAATAATTTTTTCAAACTTCTCAAATGAGTGATAGGCAAAAAATAAAGAATCATAAGCCTAGCTAACGTCAAAAAAATGCAAAATATATTTCATGTATAGACATAAAATAATAAAACTCTTGAGAAAAAAACAAAGACAATATCTCAAAAACAACTATAGAATTATCCTACATTATTTAGAATGAAACAACATTTCAATTGATCACTAATTTCTCATCAGGAGCAATGAAGGTTAGAAAACAGTGGGATAACATTCCAATGCTGAAAAAAAGAAAAAAAAAAAAAAAAAGCCCTGTACACCATGATTTGATATCTAAAAATTTAAAATATTTTAACATAAAAGAAATTTGTGAAACGTTATGCCTTCCATTCATCACATGTGAGGATGAATTATATTCATAGATAAAATTTACATGCCAAATGTGGCATAAAGGATGGTGAGGGACAGGAATTAAAAGAGCTATAAAATTCTAAAATTTTTATATTTTACATGAAATAGTTTAATTTTAAATGTAAGTAGATTCTCAAATATCATTGATATATATATATTGCAATGACTAGAGTAGCCAGTGACTAAATGCACACAAAGGGTTAGAGATAAAGCTTCAATAGCTAAAACAAAACAAAAATCCTAAAACAAAAATCAAATAAGCCAGGCTTGGTGGCTCAGCCTATAATCCCGCGCTTTGGGAGGGTGAGGTGAGTGGATTGCCTGAGTCCGCGGGTTCAAGACCCACCTGGGCAGCGAGACCTCATGTCTACAACAAATAAAAAAAAAAAAAATCAGCCGGGCGTGGTAGAGCATGCCTGTAGTTCTGGCTACTTGGAAGGCTGAGGCGGAAGGATCGCCGGAGCCCAGCAGGTCAAGGCTGTGGTGGCCGGAAGCAGCCATTGCACTCCAGTCTGGGCAACAGAGTGAGACTCCAACTCAAAAAAAAAAAAAAAATCAAATAACCCAAAGAAGGCACAAAAGAAACAGACAAACAAATACACGGGCAAAAAATAATACAAAGTGTTCAATTTCAATCTTACTGATACTTAACATTAAATGGCAATGGTCTAATAATCTAATTAAATAAATGAAAAGAGCTGGGCTCGGTGCCTCAACCTGTAATCCAGCGCCTTTGGGAGACTGAGGTGAGTGGATTGCTTGAGCCCGTGGGTTCGAGACCCACCTGGGTAATTTGGCGAGACATCATCTCTACAATAAATCAAAAATTAGCTGGGCGTGGAAGCACCCGCCTGTAGTTCCAGTTACTTGGAAAGATGAGGCGGAAGGATCACCGGAGCCCAGCAGGTCGAGGCTGCAGTGGCCGGGAGCGGCCACTGCACTCCGGTCTGGACGACAGAGTGAGACTCCAACTCAAAAAAAAAAAAATTATATCAATGAAAAGTTAGAATTTTAAAAAATTGATTTAAAAAAATCAAGAGACAAAAATGTCACCTATAGCAGTCACATGTTAAATATGTAGGCATAAATAGATATAGAATAAATGTATACAAGAAGATGTAACATGAAAACAATAAGCATATGTGTACCCACACAATGAAATCCTAATCCACAATAAAAATGATTAATTGTTGATCCATGTGCCCATATGAATCTCAAAATGAGTGTGCTGGCAAACAAGTCATACACAAAATAATATATAATGTGTAAACCCATTTATACAAAATTTTTTTAACTTCTAATTTTTTATTTTAAAGATGTGGGGTACGATTCAGGGTTAGGTATACAATTGTTTATTACACAGGTACCCTTGTTGATGAGATGTATCCCCTCTTCCCCAGTCAGATTCTCACTACTGCCAATCCCACTTCCCGCACCCCCCCACCTCAGTTTCCTGCTACTACCAATTCTTTTCTTATAGTATTCAAGGTCCGCTTATGAGTAAGAAAATGTAATACTGAGGTCTTTGCTTCTGCAAAAGATCAATTTTTGAAAAGACAGACTAAACTAAATTAATAGAAAGCAGAGCAGTGGTTGTATTAAGTGGGAAGTAAAGAGAGGAAAGGATTATAAAATGGCACAAGAGATCTTTTGGGAGTGATAGAAGTGTTCAGTATCTTGATGGAGATAGTAGTTTCACAGGAATATACAGATATTAAATGCATAATTAAATTGTATCCTTCAGGGATTTAGTGTATGTATGTAAATTATGCCTCAATAAAAATGACAACTTAGAAAACAAAGATCTAAATAAATATATTTTTTTTAATTAGACATGATTTAATGTAAAACTCAAACTTCTCTTTTGAAGCCTAATCTGATCTCTCAGACACCTTGAAAAAAAATCGAATTTCTGGCAAGAAGGAAACAGCACAGGTGGGACTGTGAGAATCTCTGCAAAAGTGAGTTTTCATAAAAGCTCTCGCTTTCCCCCCTTTCAGTTACGTCTATGAGACCTGGAGTTCTTCAGTCCCACATGCTGTTCAGCTACCGTGGTGCCATTGCCCCACCCAAGGCAGCCCAGGATTCCTGCCTCTTGGAGCTCCTGGCTCCATCCAAGGCCGCACTGCCCTACTCTGCCCCAAGTTGCCACTGTCCAGGGACGCCCTAGCTCCCGGCCTCGTGGAGTTCCAGGTTCCCGCCCTGGCTGCACCACCCTACCTGGCACCAGGCCACACCACCCATGGAGGCCCTTGACTCCTGACTTGGTGGAGCTCCAGGTTCCCTCTCTGGCTGCACTGCCATGCCCCACCCCAGCCGCCATTGCACCTGGAAACACTTGGCCCCTGCCCTGCAGAGCTCTGGGCTTCCTCCCTGGCTACACAGCCCCACCCCACCCCCAGTCACTGCCACATGCAGAGGCCCTCAGCTTTCACCCCATGGAGCTCCAGGCTCCCTCCTTGGCTGCACTACCCCACCCCATCCTCCATCACCACCGTCACCCATGGAAGCCCTTGACTCCCAAACTGTGGAGCTCCGGGCTCCCTCCCCGACTGCACCACATTGCCCCATCCCCAGGCACTGCAGCCCACAGAGGCCCTTGGCTCCCGCCTCAAAGCTCTGGGATCCCTCTTTGGTTGCACTGCCCCACTCCCAGTTGCCCTGTGCTATGCTGACCAGCAACGCCCAACCATCTCATACTCTGTCTCTCCAGACTTGCGCCTGGCCACAGCGGAACCAAAGAACAAATGGAGCTTCAAGACCATGCAGAGACCTGCATCATCCTGCCCAGGTCTGCCCAGCCTCTAAGTTGGGATCTAAGACCCCATGTTTGTGTAGGGGAATAACACATCACAAGGAAATTGGTCAGCTTGTGTGTCTATATGATTGTATGTTCTAGTTGTTGTTGTTGTTGTTTTACTTGTTTGTTTATGTTTTTTCCTCTTACTCCTATCTGTCTTTGTGTTGATTTTTATTTTGTTAGTTAGTACCTTTATCTGTTTTCCCTCTTACTCCTCTCTCTCCTCTCCACCTCCCTTCTACCCCCACCTTCCATTTCTTTCCATTTTCTTACCTCATTTTGCTTTCAGGGAACAAACCTATACCCCTACTGCATGGAAAGATAGCAAGGCAGAGGGAAGTGGGTTCTAGGGTGGATACTAGAATTTGCAGATAGATTTTGAATCACAGCTCCCCCCTCAATTAAATCTCAAAACTGCAAAAAGTATAGCCTCCAACCTATAGCCCAGCTTCAGAATTAGACAAAGCTAGAGGATTCACACAAGGAAGAATAGGAGACCTCACACAGATTCCTGGGAGGTCAGATGCTGAAAAAACAGACTTCAGAATGTAAGCAATGAAAAGCCCCCAGAATATCACATACTACAAACCTAGACATCAAGACATTAATAGAGAGAATAAAAAGAATTGAGGAGAGACAAGAGGAAAACAGGAAGGAGTATATAACTGAAATAACAGCAGTAAGGAATACTGTGATTGAAATAAATAACAAACTAATAAGCATGAAAAGCAGAATTAGCCAAGCAGAAGAAAGAATCACAGAGCTTGAAGACCAAAATATAAAACTAAACTGTCAAAAACATAGAAAAGAAGCTTAAAAAGACAGAACCTTCAAGAGCTGAGTGATTACTTCAAGAGAGTGAACTGAAGAGTAATTGGACTTCCTGAGACAGAAAGAGAGGCAAAGACATCCCTGGAACAAACATTCTATGAAATTATTCAAGAAAACTTCCCTCATCTCATCAGTGATGTGAAAATTCAAATACAAGAGATTCAGAGAACCCCTGCAAGACAATAAATGAGAAGACTAACTCACAGACACTTAATAATTCACCTAAGCAAAGTAGGTATAAAATAAATAAAGCCTAAAGGCAGCAAAAGAAAAAAGTCAGACTACCTACTGGGCAAGACCGATTAGAATAGCAGCAGATTTATCTACAGAAACACTTCAGGCTAGGAGAGCTTAGAGCCCAATTTTCAAAGTTCTCAAAGATAAACAATTTCAACCAAGAATAACCTACCCAGCTAAGCTAAGCTTCTTCAGTGAGGGAGAATTAAAATCTTTCCCAGACCTCCAATCCCTAAGAATTTACACTGGCTCCAGATCACCTCTACAAGAAACAGTTGAGAAGTTATTAAACACAGAAGAAAAGGAAAAAGAATGACAATGTTCTTCACAACAGTACAGAAAAAAGATTAAAAACACACATAACCCCAAAACCAAAAGAAAGACAACAAACAAATAGGAAAAAAAAAACAACTCTATAAGTACGTCATAATAAGGATAAACCCTCACATTTCAATAATTAGCATGAATTTGAATCAACTAAATGCACCACAAAAAGACATAGAATGACAAAATGGATAAAAATACCATGAGGCAACAATTTATGTCTTCAAGAGACTCATCTCACCAGAAAGAACACTCACAGACTCAAAGTAAGAGGATAGGAAGCAAAATTTCAGGTGAATGGAACACAAAAGAAGGCTGGAGTTGCAATATTAATCTCAGACAAAATACCCTTTAAGCTATCAAAAATTAAAAAAGATGAAGACAGTCACCATATAATGATAAAAGGTTCAATCCATCTATAAGAAATATCCATCCTAAACATATATACACCCAACATTGGAGCACCAACATTTGTAAAACAGCTTCCAGGCAAACTTAAAAAGGAGATTGACTCTAACACTATCATAGCTGGGGACTTTAAGACCCCACTCACAACCCTAGACAGATCATCAAGACAAAAAATCAGTAAGGAGACCCAGAAGCTCAATGAGACTCTAGAACAAATGAATTTAATTGATACCTACAGAACACTCCACTCAACCATCACAGAATATACATTCTACTCTTCACTACATGGAAGTACTCTAAGGAGGACCACATCATTGGTTATAAATCAAACATAAATTTTATAAGACTGGAATTTTGCCATGCACCTTCTCAGACCACAGTAGAATAAACAGAAATATCAACACCATCAAAATTCCCCCAAAACCCGCAAAGACATGGACATTAAACAGTATGATGCTAAGTAACTCCTGGGTCAATGATGAAATCAAAGCAGAGATTAAAGGATACCCAGAAACAAATGAAAATGAAGAAATATCTTACCAAAACCTCTGGGATACTATGAAAGCGGTAGTAAGAGGGGAATTCATATCTCTACAAATGCACATGAAGAAAATGAAAAGATCACAAGTTAACAGCCTAACAAGTCACCTAAAAAAGCTAGAAATGCAAGACTAACAAAACCCTAACTTCAGCAAAAGAATCTAGATCACCAAAATAAAAGCACAAATCCAGGACATAGAAGACAAAAAAGACAATACAAAAAATCAATGAAACAAAAAGGTGTTTCTTTGAAAGGATAAGCAAGATAGATGGTCCCTTAGCCAGACATTCCAAGAAAAAAGAGAGAAAAAGCCCAAATAAATTCAATCAGAAGCACAAAAGGTGATACCTAACTGTCCCCGAAGAAATACAAAAGATTATCAGAGACTACTATGTACAATTTTATGGAAACAAACTTGAAAACCTAAAGGAAATGAAGGACTTTCCGACATCACACAACCTCCCAAGGTTGAAACAAGAAGACACTGAAACTCTAAATAGACCAATAACAATCAAGGAAATTGATTATGTCATAAGAAAACTACCAACAAAAAAAGTTATGGACCAGATGGTTTTCCAACAGAATTCTACAAACATAAATGGAGGAATTGACACCAATCCTACTGAAAGTATTCCAGGTGATTGAGAAAGATAGAACTTTCCTCAAATCATTTTATAAAGCTAACATCACTTTTGTACCCAAGCTGGTAAAGCTCCAACAAAGAAAGAGAACTACAGGCCAATATCTTTGATGAACATAGATGCTTAAATTCTGAACAGGGTCCTAGCAAACCAGATTCAACAACACATCTCAAAAATCATCCATCACCACCAAGTAAGCTTCATCCCTGGGATGCAAGACTGGTTCAACATTTGTAAGAGCATAAATGTAATTAAATATATCAACAGACATAAAAACATAAGTAACATGATTTTATCATTAGATGGAGAAAAAAACTTTGATAAAATCCAGCATCCCTTCTTGATAAAGCCCTCAAACATCTAGGCATAGGTGGGACATCCCTCAAAATAATAAAAGTCATCTATGAGAAACCCACAGCCAACATACTTCTAAACAAGCAAAAATTGGAACCATTTCTGTTGAAAACTGGAACAAGACAAGGATGCCCACTCTCACCCCTCTTGTTCAGCATAGTTTTGGAAGTCCTAGCTAGAGCAAGGTGAGAAGAGAAGGTGGTCAGGGGTATCCAAAGGAAAAGAGGAAGTCAAGTTATCTCTCTTTGCAGATGACATGATTGTATACCTTGAAAACCCAGGAAAATCAGTCAAAAAACCTCCTTGCACTGTTAAGGACTTTGGCAAAGTCTCAGGATATAAAATAAATGTACAAAAGACAATCACATTTCTAGACACCAATAATAAACAAACAGAAACCCAAATAAAAAGCACAATTCCATTTATAATAGCCACACAAAAAATGAAATACCTTGGCATCTTCCTAACCAGAGATGTAAAAGAGCTTTTCAATGAAAATTATAAAACATTGCTCAAAGAAATCAAAGATGACACAAACAAGTGGAAAAATATCCCATGTTCATGGATTGGAAGAATCAACATGGTTAAGATGTCCATTTTACCTAAGGATCTACAGATTTAATGCAATACCCATCAAATTACCAGCACCATTCTTCACAGACCTAGAAAAACAATGCAGGAATTCATATGGAAATATAAATGACCAAGAATAGCCAAAACTATCCTCAACAACAACAACAACAAAAAAAGCCGAAGGTATCACACTCCCAGACTTTAAACTATATTATAAATCTACAATAACCCAAACAGCCTGGTACTGGTACAATGATAGGCATATAGACCAATGGAATAGAATTAATATTCCAGAAACAAAACTTCAATTCCTGAACCAACTTATCTTCAACAAAGCCTCCACAACCCACTACTGGGGAGAGGAAAACCTATTTAGTAAATGCTGCTAGGAAAACTGGCTGACCACATGCAGAAGATTGAAACAGGACTCCTATCTATCTCCATACACAAAAATTAACTCTAAATGGATCACAGACCTAAATGTAAAACCTGTAACTGTAAGAACCTTGGAAAATGCAGGAGATACTCTTATGGAAGTCAGAACAGGCAACCTATTCCTGATCAAAACCCGTAGTGCCCAGGCCATAAGAGATAAGATAGACAAGTGGGACCTCATTAAACTGACAAGCTTCTGCAAAGTCAAAAAACATCAAGAGAGCAAGGAGTGAGCCCATAGACTGGGAAAAAAATATTTGCCAACTCCATGTCTGACAAAGACCTAACATCAAGGATCTACAAGGAACTCAAACATGCTGAAAAGAAAAAACCAAACAACCCATTACAAAGTGGGCAAAAGATATGAGTAGACAACTCTCAAAAGAAGGCATATGAGCAGCCAACAGATACATTAAAAAATGTTCAGCCTCACTAGTCATCAAGGAGATGCAAATTAAACTACACTGAGATACCACTTAGCTCTAGTCAGAATGGCCATCATCAATAACTCAAAAAATAACAGATTCTGGAGAGGATGTGGTGAAATGGGAACACTTCTACACTCTTGCTGGGAGTGTAAACTAGTACAGCCTCTGTGGAAATCAGTGTGGCGATTCCTAAAAGTTCTAAAAATCCACCTTCCATATGACCCTGCAATCCCCCTACTGGGAATATACCTTGTGAAACTCAGGTCACTCTGTAAAAAAGATACCTGCAAAAATATGTTTTTGTTTTGTTTTGTTTTGATTTGGAGTCTCACTCTGTCGCCCAGACTGGGGTGCAGTGGTCACTCCCGGCCACCGCAGTCTCAACCTGCTGGGATCAGGTGATCCTTCCACCTCAGCCTTCCAAGTAGCTGGAACTACAGGTGCGTGCTACCACGCCCAGCTAATTATTTATTTATTGTAGAGATGAGGTCTCACCAAGTTGCCCAGGTGGGTCTTAAACCCACAGGCTCAGGCAGCCCTCTCACCTCAGCCTCCCAAAGTGCAGAATTACAAGCTGAGCCACCGAGCCCGGCTAAAAGTATGTTTATCACAGCTTACATTCACAATAGCAAGAACATGGAACCAACCGTGCTGCCCATCAAAAGAGGACTGGTGGATAAAAAAAATGTGGTACATATACACATGTGGAATATTACACAGCCATAAAGAAGAACAAAATCATGAATTTCGCAGCAACCTGGATGGAATTAGAACTTATAATACTGAGTTATCTCTCACAGAAACAGAGTCAAGTATCACATGTTCTCACTCATAAGTGCTCCTTGAACAATTACCATATACTATAAGAAAAGGATTGAAAGTAGCAAGAAACTGCGGGAGGGGGGGCCCTTGGGGAAGTGGGATTGACAGTAGTCAATAACTTCCTGGGGAAAGGGGGCTCCCCTCATCAATAAGGGTACCTGCACAGTGAATATCTATACATAACCCTGAATTGTACTCCACAATTCTAAAATAAAAATTAAAAGAGGAAAAAAAAATCTTTTCTTTAAATCTCTTTGGCAGTTGTTATTATTCTTTATGACATTTACTTTTATATTTTAATCATGCTTTTGAGTTTTATCTGCCCCACATTCTACTTCATAAACATACTTAGTAACTGCTAGAAAACAAAAATTATTTTTACCTAAATTTATGTTTCTTTCATAGTAAAGCCTTTTGATTTTACTGGTACTTGCCACATAAATGTTTTATTGGAATATGTGTTAACATGAGTGCTAATGTATGTGTGAGTTTATCAATTTTATATTAAATGCAGAGTTTTTGGTGCATTGTCAATTTAGCCAGACTGAGAAGTAACAGAGTTAAGGATTTCACAGCAATCTCTTTTTATGACTTTTAGGCAGAGATAGCTAAGTTATCTGCCCCTGTTTTGCTTTCCTGTTGCTACTGGGATACTCTTAATGGCAAAGGAAGACTAAAGAACGACTGAAATACAGAAAGATAAAAATATTAATGAATAATTATTAAAACCGGAATGATATATAACAGGGAGAAATAAACCCTTCACCATGTTATACCTCAATGGAATCTCAAAGATAGCAGACTCCAAATCATATTATATAAAGATTACTTTCTTAAAAAGCTAGGCTTTTTCATGTCCTAAAGCCAACATTTTAATCTCTATTTTAATTTAAGGGATTAATAGCAATACCTTTCAGTCAGAGATGGAAGATGGGCATCAGCTATAGCTTCTATTGTCAGCAGACAGCTTTGACTTGTCAAGGAATTTAATATCTTAATTACAGAGTGGGAGATAGAGACAGAGAGAGAAAGAGCAAGATAGTGAGAGATACAGAGAGAGAGAGAGAGAGAGAGAGGGGGGAGAGAGAGAGAGAGAGAGAGAGAGAGAGAGGCACCACACCAGTAGATGCTGTACTAGATAAAGTTACATTTAGTGTGTAAAATTTTCCTACCCATTGGCTCTATAGCAAGTATTAGATCTGAAGGATCTGGCATCCTTTTAAATAGGAAATGAAGTACAAGGCATTATGGAATGGATGGATTATGAAATATTTTCTAAAATGGAGCACTAACTTGAAGATATAAAGAGAAAGGACACATTTTTACAAAATGTACTGTTACTAAAGAGTAAGAAATATGTATATATAATTCTTAGCTTTCTAAAATTGAATTGAAAGTAGATAATAGTTATTTCATTCCAGAAGTTGGGGAAACAGCTTATTATTACTAAATGTCATAAAAGGAAACAAACTAAAAGAAGATCGCATATCTTTAAACTTTTTGCCATTAATGCATTATCAATTATACATAAATTAATATACTAATTAATACAATTGGCATATAAAATTATATATAATCAACTTAAATGGTAAGGAAACATATACAGTAGAAGAATAAATTGAGGATTAAATATGTAACTGTAAATGGTTTAAGGTCCTAAATAAAAAGACAAATCTCTGATTAACTGAATAAAAATTTCTAAAAAAAGAATTACTGAAAGAAATAATTTTTTAAAAAACTAAACAGAATAGAAATGATGCCATGCAAAAAAGAAAAATAAACAGAATTCAAGGGTATTTTAAAATTCATGAGGAATAAAAGCTAGAAAAAATAAGAAGTTTTTTTTCAAATATACATTCTAATAGTAAAATTAAGATATTTTAAAAATATAAAAATAATTTATTAAAACCTCCTATTTGGTAATTTGACTGTAGGAAGAATGAAATAAACAAGAGTGGACACAAAGAATTTAAAATGACTATTCAGTCAAACCAAAATGTAAAATTATTTATAAATTTCAAAAACGGTCTTCAAATATATGTAGAGCAAAATAAAATACTGCCCCAATCTAGGTTACAAAGTCTAAGGAATTAGCAGAAATAAACCACAAAGCTAAATACCAACAAATCTAATACAACTATAAATTAGAGAAAATTTACCAGCAATTAAAAATAAAAATTTTAACAAAAATATAAAAGAAATACTTTAATCGAGTTGAAAAATGTACATGGAAAAATTGAAAAACTAATATAGTCAAAAATGATTTAAAAATATATAGCAATAGAATTAATAATTAAGATGAATGTCTTAAAAATTAGAATCATTATTTTAAAAGTATATCAATTATTAAATATCAGGTCTATTTTACTGGAATTGAAAATTTGCATGAAATGAATAGTTATAAAAATGTAATTTTAAATAAATTGTCATAATTTAAAGTATCATCTGTCAAAATATATTATACAAATGACAATAGATATAAAATGATATAGCTAACTACACAGATCAACTAAAATGGAAGAGACATGAAAATAAATTCTGAAAAAATACTATATCCAGAGGTTGTATTGGATAATTGTACCAAACAGTTTCACAAATAAATTATTCCCATGCTGCACAAATTATTTTGGTGCATAGAAAAACATGAAAAACACATTTTGCAGGGATGTAGTTGGGAGTTCACGTGAAGGATATGGCCAGACTATGGGTCCCTGGCACAGTCATCTAGGTAAGTTGCATGTGATTAGATAAACAATGCTAAAATTAAATTAGCATCTTGTCACAGTAAATGTGTTCTGTATTCAGACTTGTAGGTCCAAGATATTTCCTGTTAGATGTTGTCCTCTGATACTTTTTGTGATAACCTAATGGTAAACATCTTCAGTGAAACTAACTGCTTTTAAGTGAAGAAATTATTGAACGCCACATCCACTTTCTCAAGTGTTGAATTATACATGAAATCTTTAATAGAATACAAAAATAATCTACATCTACCCATCAAGGCCAACAATTTCTGGTAGGCTCTAGGTAATCTATAGATTAAGTAATAAAGTCTATGGATCAGGGAGTTCGTGTGAAAGTCATGACAAGACTCTGAAATGCTAAAGGCACATGTTCGTAGGTATAAATAAAATTAAAAGAATACAGCAATGTGAATGGTTTCAGAGATGAGTATTATATCAATAAGTATCACTGTGAGCCAAATCCTAAGACAAGACAGTTGCCACTAGCCACAAGTGGCTTTAGAGCATTAGAAATGTAGCTATTCCAATTTAAGATGTGAAATAAAAGTAAAATATGCACTCATTCTGAAAGTTTAAAAAGAAAGAAAGGAATGGAAGAAAGAAAGGAGAGATAGAAAATTTCACATAATAATTTGTATGCTAATTATATATTAAAA
Organism: Carlito syrichta; assembly: GCF_000164805.1. Taxonomy (NCBI): domain Eukaryota; kingdom Metazoa; phylum Chordata; class Mammalia; order Primates; family Tarsiidae; genus Carlito; species Carlito syrichta. Next base: position 98,838 of record NW_007259598.1, read on the forward strand.
TAATATGTGGGTTATATTTGTTTATAAAAGGTACATTACTAAACCTAATTTCACCGGTTTCTTTTTTAATGTTGCTACTAGACAAATTAAAGTTACAAAAGTAACTCTCAACATATTTCTATTGAACAGTAGTGCCTTAGAAGCATTTGCCTTTAAATCAGAGATTTCTTCAGATATTCTCAAGTTACTCCAGCTATTCTACTCTCTCATTCACATCTGGTCTGCATGTCATACACAAACTATTTTTTTAATGCCTTATTCCACACAGATTTTCAACTATTATAAATCTCAGTATGTAGATTGTTGGCTAAATCAATAAATGTATAATTTGCATAGGCTCCAAGCAACACGATTCATGTATGTCCAATATGCCCTAGTAATGAAGCATATATCAAACAAACGAAATACCAATTTTAGACTGTAGACCAGATTTAGTTAAAAAATTGTTTTATAATAGTTAAGTAAAATATTAACAAGTATAATTTAGTCATATATCACAAGTCCTATCAAATGTTATTGGAAACATGGTTATATATCAGGAAACCTAATGCATTATGAAATCGATGGAAAACTATTTAAAATTTGATCACATTATTAGTAATGAGAAAGACAAAAATCCATATATATTTCCTGATAAATCTATTAGAAATATATTATTTTATTACATAGTACAGGCAATATTTATCTTAAACAAAAAGATTTAACGTAGTAAAAACTGAAAACATAGAGATAGTTCCCTAATATCAAGAATGAGCATAAACATACCCTTTTTCAATTAACATTTGATATCTTAGTTATGATTGCCAGTTTTATAAGAGAGGAGATAAAAATCAGAAAAAAAGATCCAAATAGAAAAAAAATCACCATTACTTGTGGATAATATAATGAAGTACAATTGAAACATTTCAGGATAAATCAGTGATCAATAGTAGCTATGTATGAGTAAATATAAAAACATCAATAACTATCTTAAATTTTGACAATTACTGGTTTTATTCCTCACAATAACAGAAAATTAATATATAGGAATGACTTTAAAAGAAAGTTAAGATGCTTTGAGAAAGAAAGTAAAGCTAAAAAGAAAAGCAAAAGGTAATATTGCCAAGAGCCATACATATATAAATATATTTATAAATATGTATTCAATAAATAAATCATATCTTATTGTGTAGAAATATATAAATATATGGTCATACAACCCGAACACACCTGATCTCTTCAGAAATATATAATAACGTAAAGATATAAATTCCTTCTAAAATAATTTGCATATTGACGAGAATCTAATAAAAAATCCATTTGTTTTATTTTAGGATGATTCTAAAATTTCTCTGGCAGAATAAATGCAGGGAATGGCCAAAATAAATATGGCACTGAAAAGAATTAAGCAGATTTTCCTTACCAGATGTCAAAGCAGAAAGCCACAATAGTTAATTGGGTCTATCTGGCAGAGATGATCATTTTTCAGTCCAAAGTTTATTCTCCAATTCTTCTTTAGCACGAAGAGTTGTACTTAGGTACATGGTTGTTCAGCTTAATTTGCATTTCACATCTCTTGTGGCTAGATGTGTCTTTGTGACTAGTTTCTGGTCAGTGAGTTTTAAGTAGCAGTGATATGTACAATTTCTGAGTTGTACCCTTAAATGACAGAAAGCTTGGCAGCTCTTCTTTAAAATTGTTGTCTTAGACCATCAGTGTGAAGCTGTTTTCCTGGAATGGCAGAGCAAAGAAAGGAAGTCTGGGTTCTCATTTCCATGAAGATGTCACATCAGCACTAATCGAAGAGAATAATCAACTAGTCACAAAGACACATCTAAAAATTACTATTTGGTCTTTGTTACTTTAGACAGTATCTTAATGTACTGTGACTCATTAAAAAATAACATTTTGTAAATTAAATGGATTAATTCAAGAATTTAATGTATGATAAAGACAGTCACATAGGTGTGAGGTCTTTTTAAAATTTGTCAAATAAAATTTGTCAAATAGCCGGGCTCGGTGGCTCATTCTGTAATCCCGCGCCTTTGGGAGGCTGAGGTGAGTGGATTGCCTGAGTCCGTGGGTTCGAGACCCGCCTGGGCAGCGAGACCTCATCTCTACAATAAATCAAAAAATCAGCCGGGCGTGGTAGCGCGTTCCTGTTATTCCAGGCTACTTGGAAGGCTGAGGCGGAAGGATCGCCGGAACCCAGCAAGTCAAGTGGCCACTGCACTCCAGTCTGGGCGACAGAGTGAGACTCCAACTCAAAAAAAAAAAAATGTGTCAAAATTGTGAAGTTGAACCCATATATGATATCACCAAATAAAGTGAGATATACAAAATTAAAGATAAAATATAAAACAAACAAAATAAAAGAACAAAGATTCTTCAGTTATCAAGTGAAGAGATTATTTAAAAAATGTAAAGTCAGTACATGGAATTAAAAATACATTTTGATATATATGACTATAAAAGTTTATAACTTGGAATATAAAAAGATCATATGCAAAATTAAAGGTCAAAGAAAATACAAATGCCCAAGCAACACTAATTTTTTTGTCATAAGAATAGCTTTTTGTTATTCACCTTAAAGTAGTCGGAATACAAAAAAAAAGTCATTATTTACAGAAACATTTTGACCAATCTAAAAAATATTTGTTTTGAAATAAGCCAATTATTCGTATTAAAGATTATATTAAAATATGAAAACAATAAAAGATTATGGGTTTTATGTTTACTCAGGCAATATGAGAATGACTTACTGCTACTTTTAGGTTAAGAAATTATCATACAGTGATAAAAATGGAAAGAACTTTAGGATTGTTTCATTGCTTTGAGGGAAAAAAATGACAAATGTATGTGTAGTCTGTATGATGTACTTTACATAAATAGCAATTGACATGTCATATATTAATATACTACATTTTACCATTTAGCATTTAATATTTCCCTGGATGTATTTTAAATCTCCTGGCATATTTTTAAAATTCAATTTGTATAGGATCTCATTATTTTTCCACCAATGTGTTAAGTAGGCATCTTCACATTTAAGCTAGACTAATACAAACTGTAAAATAACTCTTTGCCAAACAGAGTTATAGAATGAGAAAGTTTGCTTCACTGCAAGTCATTTTTAAATTAGCATTTTCTATTTGCTCAAAACTAGGGCAGAGGTGAACTTAATGCGTTGTTAAAATTTTGTTGAAATTGTTAGGGCCATATTATCAGTAGCAAAAATCTCTGGGTGAAATGGTCAATATTTCTCCAATTGAAAAGAATACTAAGAAATCCCGAGTGTCTAATGTGCTTTCAAGGTCACTGCATTAAAGACGTATCTTTTTACAATTAAAGTTATGTAAGGGCACATTGTGTTGCTTTTTCAAAAGGGACATAGAGATTATCAGGGAGGAGCAGTTTGTTTTCACTGAGAATAGACAGCTGATACAGACCATTGTAATTCAGGTTAGAGGTTGGTATATGACCACTTCTTTAACTACTGCTTTTACTGTTTCCTGTTCTATAAATGTTTGATGAATAAATAGACGGCAGAAGAAAGGGCAAGAAAAGATAAGCAAGAGCAGATGGAGAAAGATAAGGATTTTTTAAAGGACAACAAAGGAAAGCAATAGTCCTCCCTTCTTTACAGTTTCTTGTTCTGCAGTTTTAGTTACCTGTGGTCAACAGAGTTCTGAAAATATTAAGTAGGAAGTCCCAGAAGAAAAAAATTCATAAGTTTTAAATTGTGTGCCATTAAAAACCTCTCTCCATACTGCTCCATCTCTCTTGGGACATGAATCATCCTTTTGTCCAGCAAACTACCCGCCCATTAGTCATTCAGTAGCCATCTCAGTTACCTACCATCTAGGTTGCAAAACTTATATTCAAGTAACTCATTTTACTTAATAAAGGCCCCACAGTGCAAGAGTAGTGACACTGGCAATTTAGATATGCTAAAGAAAAGCTGTAAATTGCTTCCTTTAAATGAAAAGGTAAAGAAAAAAACTCAATAATGAGACAAAAAAATTGTTTGCGAGGTTGCTAAGATCTACAGTCAGTAAGGTATTTTGAGAAGGAACACATTTACATAACTTTTTGTATTGTTATAATTGTTCTATTTTATTATTAGTTATTGTTGTTGATTTCTTATTGTGCTTACTTTTAAAATTAAACCTTATCTTAGGTATGTATGTATAGGAAAAAATATAAAAACAGGGCTTGTACTATCCTCAGTTTCAGTCAGCCTCTGAGGGTCTAAGACTATATCACCCATGAATAAGGAGAAACAACTGTAATAAGAAAATAAATGAATGTAAGCTTAGATCTATTTTCTTCCCTAGAACTCAGGGGGTTCACAAGACCTTAGCTCTATTTTTAACATTACTGATGATTAACACTAGTAACAGGTCATATGGAGCTATCTTTGCTTATTTAGTGAGTTGGTATGAAACCTTTGTGGTAGACACAAGCAGAACCTAAGTCTTCATGTTTTCCTAAATAGGCATTTAGATAAGTTCAAATTTATTTCAGAACATCTCATCATTTATCTCTTGGGGGAAAACCCTTTGAGTTAATACAAAGCACAATATTATTTTTCTTTAAAGTAAACTTCAGATTTCATGGAATTGTCAGAGATCGTCAGAGGGCATAAATAATTCAAGAAAATATAGTGACTTTGTCTAAAACTTCTTATAAAATTACATGCTTCTTAAACCTCTCTGTGCAAAAACATAAATCAAAGTCAGTTTTCATTAGAAAATATTTTCTTGTATTGTCCTATTTTGGTTTCTTTGAACATTATTCTATTCATTAGCAGCATTTTCACCTAGGTGTTAAGGATGTGTGAAAATGAAATAAGATAATTGTTTCACCTCTTAGAAGCACACTACTTAAAATTTATTTCTGCTAGTTATTTCTGCTAATTGCAGTCTCTCAAAATTCTGATACAATTTAAATTACTTATAAACATATGTAAGTGCTCATTGAATAGTCTCCAAGCCAACCATATCAGTATATCAACCAAGTAAATTACGAAGGTTGAATAAAAGAATGCAATCAAAAGGATATAACAAAAACAAAATAACTGTAAATCTATTTCACCGTTTATTTCATCAGTCTTTTCTTTTTATAATCTGTCAGTCTTTTCTTTCTAGTAACACAAATCTGTAAGGACAAAAATATACTTTTTGTTTAAAATAATACTGACTGTACTGCAAATAACTCATTCTTTTCAACGGTCAAATTTGAGTAAGTAATTATGTATGCTTGTGTTCATCCATTAAAAAGAATATGAGATGCTGTACTGTATCATATCATTGGTTTATCCAGATGAGTGTATGGATTTTATCAGTAATTCAACATACATTTATAGAGGACACAGTTAGTATTCAAGATAGCAAAATCAAGATGTAAGGAAACTTAATGGAAAAAAAAGAAAACTACTGTTTACTGGATATATAATAAGGGTCAGAGCTTATACTACTGATTTTCAGGGAGTATCTCATTGAATTCATAAGTATCCAGTTAAGTTGCTTCGCTATCGGATGGAGAATCAATATCTTGTTCATGATCACACAGCCAAAACAAGGTAGAGGCAGAACTGAGATTCAGACCTATATTTATCAGATTGCATAGTCTCTTTCTCTCTCTCTCTCTCCCCCACTCTATACACACACACACACACACACACACACACACACACACACACACACACACCATGCTACCTCCAGGAATAGGTGACAGACAACTGCAATTTATCTAAGTACTCAATCATTAATCTATCATCTATGACATACTTTATATTATTTTTAAAATTCTGTACTATTAACCAAATTCATCTCTAGGAACTTACTTGAGTCTCATAGAGACTCATTAGTATGCATTTTATTTGTTATGTACATTTTCCACATTTTTCAAATTTCTTACTTTGTATGCAGAAATACTGTAAAATTCAGTCCTCTTAGACTGGTAAACAAGTTGATATTCACCATTATTGACAGTGTGGATTGTTAAAATTTTATCATATTCCCTACAAATTTCACCATTCTAAATGAAAATATCCTAATTATGTTTGTTTCACTTAGTTTATTATACTCTCAGAAAGAATTTAACTGAAAAAAAGGAAAGAATTTAACTGCACTTGGAAAGAATAGCTTTTTACATCCTCAGGTGTTGTTCAAGGTCATGTGGCCTTATTAAGAGTACTTGACCTCAGGTTTTACTGCACCATGGGATCTGGTAAGTGCGATTCCGTGAAGGCCTCAGGAGGCCTACTTATGATGCAGGCCACATACCAAAAGAAAAGTTCTTACAGTTGTCTCAAAACCCAGAAGCAAAGCTCAACATAAAGTGATAGTACCAACTTGGAATTGTGGTGCACTTGCAGGGACTCTTGATTTATAGAAGCTTATTTTATTGAAATATCTTTTTCTGTGAGATAATATATGTTAAATACAACATTTTATTAGATTAATTATTACATATACAAAATAAAAAGCTGAAAAACAAAGATTAGTCTCACACACTAAACTGTAATTTTTTTCATGTAATGAAATTGAAATGCAAATATATTTTCTGAGTTTTAGAACTGGAACATGTTTCTTTTTTACCAGAAAATGATATTTAATTTGTTCTAGGCAAACTTTCAACTTCAAGAAACTTATATTTCTATGTAAAATAACTTTTCTTGATTTAAAGATATGTATACATAAATATATTAAATAAAATTAGACAGTATGTTCTATAAAAAGAATCATGCCATTATATACTTAATCACATTTTAAGTATTATTAAGCAATTTAAATAATGTCATGCTTAGTCTATGGCATTTTAATAAGACTAAACACCTATACATAAGCAAATAACAGACAGTACTTTTTTATAACAGTCAATCAGCAAAGATAAACATATATATTTTAATGGACGACACCTTCAAACTTGAATTAGTAGTTTAAAAAGAAAGTGAATAATGTCAACTAAGTTTAGATGGGAATAGAAACAAGGGGTCAATCAGAATGAAGTTTTTTTATTCACCTATTGTTTTCAATAAGCAAATTGTTTGATTATATTGTAGCTCAAATGTCAGTCCCCCAGAGCTACTGCTTAAGCACATGGAAAATTAGTCCGTCTTTCTACATTCACATTTCACATTTCTCACATATCCCTTTAACATAGTTACCACTATTAGGATGTACATTTGGTTCTTGATTAATTCTACAGTTGGATATATTTAGAGTGGATAAATTGGTAAAGGGGTAAGAGAACATAAATTCAAAGTGAGGAAAAGAATCTTAAATCCTCCTAATCCTAGAGATAGAAAGATTATTTTTAAGGAGTTTGATAACTACATTGTTTTGATCACCACCATACTGTAAGTAAACTTGCTGTTTCACATCCTATTATAAATATGTATTTATAAGATAAATGTATATACTTTATCAAAAATAAATATTCAAAGAAAATATTCATATATGGTGACATTCACAATAAGCAAATCAATGTTAATGTATATTTCTAATAATTTTTAAGTGATTTTGATTTCTCTTGACCAAGTTCAGTTGGAGAATTTATATAAAAACAAGGAGAAGTGTTAGCTCTAGTATTTCCTTTATGATCACTTCTATTTGTACTATCAAGATCATTGTCTATTGGATTTAAATGAAGGTTTTATCACAGAAGTTTTTAACAACTAGTCAATTTTATAAAAAGAATTTTAGTTCACACTAAGTTACATGGTTTTAAAGTCAATTTACCCTTTAATATCTTCAGTTTTTTTCTCCCCTCCTCCCCCTTCCCCTCCCCCGCCAATATCTCACATTTTTTATAGTGTCAGTAGCTACATTTAAGGTACAATTCTACATTTCACTTAGGATTCCCAGTATATAATATGCTGTTTGTTTATTCCATAACTTAGACTCAGGAATGTAGCAGCATAAATCCTGTCTTTTGAATATGAACAAAAAATACTTTTGTTTATATATTTTTTTTTAAAAAATATGTAATTAGGTGACTAGGATCCACTGCATTTTTCTGAAATTCCTTATGTCCTTTGCACATGAATTTAGATCATAACTCTGGAACCATACTAGTAATGCTCATTATTCACTAATTCAATCATTCATTTATCTAACATATTTTTAAGAACTTTCTAACGTATTTTTAAGAACCTTCTACTGTTGCAGGTATTGAGCATATAGCAATAAAATAAAAACAGTTGAGGCAATGTTTTCTCATGAAGTGTTCTTTCTAGTCAGGGGATAAAGATTTTCGATACGGCCGGGCTCGGTGGCTCAGACTGTAATCCCGCGCTTTGGGAGACTGAGGTGAGTGGATTGCCTGAGCCCGCGGGTTCGAGATCCGCCTGGGCAACTTGGAGAGACCGCGTCTCTACAGTAAAAATCAAAAAATTAGCCGGGCGTGGGAGCGCGCGCCTGTAGTTCCAGCTACTTGGAAGGCTGAGGCGGAAGGATCGCCGGAGCCCAGCAGGTCGAGGCTGCGGTGGCCGGGAGCGGCCACTGCACTCCAGTCTGGGTGACAGAGTGAGACTCTAACTCAAAAAAAAAAAAAAGATTTTCGATACATAGGTATACACAAATAAATACACACAAACACATATATATGCATAGATAATTATGTTAAGTATCAAAATTTTCAGGGAAACCGTTGAGGAAGAAATATTTAAGGTGCATGAAAAGTGTTATTTACATAAAGTGGACATGATGACTTCACTGAGCAGGTAATATTTGAGCAGTCCCCTAAAGCAGGAGAAAGATAAAATCGATTGGCTCCTTGGAGAACAAGAAATCAAGCAGAAGAAACAAAATGCCAGGATTGAATTTTATTTGATATGTTCTATTAAAAGCAAATATGGTAGTGTGGGTCAGAGTAGTAGAAGAGAATGGGAGTTACAGAAGATGTCAGAAAATTTGGAGAGAAAGATCCACATCAAATTGGAATTTGCAGGAGATTTTATGGAGTTTGAACTATCCTCTGAGTGAGATAAAGGGTCATTAGGAGCATTTCAAAAGAAGAGTGAGAAAAGATCTGGTTTGAAAAGGATGACTTTGGCTACTCTGCTGAGACTCTTGTGCAAGGAAAAGAGCTAAAGCAAGCAGGGCAGAGTATTTGGTGGCAAATAATGGTGATTTGGCAGAAGGTAGTAGTGATTCAGGGTGAGAATTTCCCAGATTCAAAAGTAGAGTCAGCAGAATTTGCAAATGATTTTTCTATGGGCTATTAAATATAGAGAAAAATCAAAGATTGTTCCAAGTTTTATTTCAAGCTACTTGGCTAGAAATATAAATTTGGAAGTCAATAGTATAAAGATTAAATTTAAAGTCATAGGTTTAGATGAGATCACTTGAATAGAGTTAAGGAGAGAAAAAGTCCTAAGAAAGAGCCTTAAGGCACTCAGGTGCTTAGAAGTTGAGATGATTAGGAACAAGACTTTGCCATTTCTGTTCTCTTCTGTTTGGATTTTATACCTTCTTCTGCCAAAACGTCAAATACCAATGAATAACCAATTCCTTTCATGATATATGCGATGGTTCTCTAGATTTTTTGCTACTTTTATCTTTAAAGTTCTACAATTAGGCTCTACTAGTTTTTTTAGTAGCACTATCAGAGGTCACAATAATTTATGCAGCCAATTATTTTTAGATTTGTAGACTATATTTGCTTACCATGTTTTACCAGGAATTTTTTCTTTCATCTTGAAATTGCATTCTTTAGAATTTATTTTATTTTATTTTCTATCTTTTGTTCATCACTCAGTGGCTGTAACTCAAATATTTTTATTTGAAATGTTCATCTTTATTCTTGATCATCTTTATTACTTAAAAATACTTGGGATTATATCCTTTATTTATTTGCAGATTTAATAATAGCCATTTTAGTACCATATAGTATTTGAACCTAATTGCTGATGTAAATAATCATTGGACATCTAATTCTATTAGCTAACCGATTCTCCAACTTTTATAATGATGTCATCTTTTAACTTAATCGATGGAAGTCTTGCCACCTTATATTATAAAGGAAAAAATGTGTTGTTTATAAACTATTGGAAAAAATGTGTTATTTCTGGTTATCAGGGGACACAGTTGATTAAGATTTCCTTCTGTCTACAACTAGAATCCAGGACCAATAAAGGAATCTGAAGCTGTGATTATTAAATTGTATCCAAACCTCTATGAACAGAGGCTCTCAGGGGAGCCCTGGGCCCCCAGGTTGCTTGCTGCTCCAACTCCAATAATCCTTTGTTTATTTGTTCCTTTATTTCCTTGGGCGAATAGCAAGAGTCATCGATAGACGTCTCTACCTCCTGTGATAACAACTATGCTATTCGGGATGTGGTTCTCCTACTTGATATATTCCTTACAACTGCGTTCCCCCAACTTTTTTGGCAGCAGGAACCAATTTCATGGAAGACAATTTTTCCACAGACAGGGAGGTGGAGGGATGGTTTTGGGATGATCCAAGTGCATAACACTTATTAGGCACTTTATGTCTAGTATCAATACATTGTAATATATAATGAAACAGTTATACAACTCACCATTTAAAAAAAAGAGGCGTGGATAAAAGTGGTAAATGAAATAAAGGGCAGGCTATACGCAGACTAAAATAAGTGTTGGATTCTGACTTAAATCCTGCCACCAGATGCAGCTGTACAATTGAACTTCATCCTCTCACTTGCCACCCACTGAAAGAGTTTTGATATGAGTCGGCAAGCAATTGAGTTATCATGATGGTCTCTGTGCAGTCAAACTTCACTGCTAATGTTAATCTGCATTTGCAGTCATTCCCCAAAGCTAGTATCACTGTCTCAGATCATGAGTCATGAGATTCGCATAAGGAGTGTGCAACCTAGATCTCTTGCATGCACAGTTCATGATAGGGTTTCTGGTCCTTTGAGAATCCATTATTACTGCTGATCTGACAGAAGGCGAACTCAGGTGATAATGTGAGCAAAGGGAGTGGCTGCAAAATACAGATGGAGCTTCTGGCTCAGCCACTGCTCACCTCCTGCTGTGCAACCTGGTTCCTAACAGGCCAGGGTTTCTGGACCCCTACCCTAGAACATGCAATCTTTCACAAAGCAGGAAGAAAAATTCTCACTTCTTTTTATATTCAGTGTGCTTTCACATCACCAAAGAAAGGCTGGTCCTTTGCAACAGTGCCTCCTGAATTCAGGATAACTAGCCAGACTCTTTGAAATTTTTGCTGATCTTTAGTTAATTAAATAAAGGTGCTTTAAAAATAAAACTAAACTCACTAAATTGAATGATAGACAATTTTTCTATAATTAAGTACTTTGTACTTGTTTTGAAATAAAATATATTTTATGAAGAAAAGATGTTGTGAATAGTTGGCAGAGTTGTGGTTGTTTTGTTTTAGATTATTTGTCCAACTTTTTATTTTTTCAAGCCAGTATCATAAGCATACATCCCTTTATTCAGTTTTATGTTTTGTGGGCAAAATTCAACATTTTACTTCAAATGAAAGTATTCTGAGCTTATGATATTGCATATAATAATATATTGTACAACATTAGAGTATACATACCAGGGAAAGGGATAAAAATCTTAATATCAAGTACATAGGGGAAACATAAGTTTTTGTATAGAAATAATATTTTTTAACATTCACAAACAAGTTGGGAAAGTTAAGATTTTTTTTCCCACATGATTAGAAATTCCCACATTGAAAAATATTGATTTTAAATTGCAGTTTTTATTTCTCTTTAGGGTCATTTAAGAATTATATTAACTGTATACATACATAAAATATCAATATGAACAGTAATAATAACCAAATTTTCTTAAACTCTGACTCTTGTATTATATTAGCATATCATCATGAAGGGAAATTGTGAATTAAATAAACATGACTCTTTACTGGATGCAAATGCTTCTTTTCAATGTGTTCATTCATGCTGTGCTCAGATGTCTATATTCAGATATGCTTTTTATATTCCTAAATGCCTGTATTTCTATATGTCTATATGTATAGTTCTGCCCACTATGATGATTAAATATATTATAACAATGAGTCATACTTATTCATGGAAATGTTCTTGTTGTGAGTCTACTATTCACTGTATAAGTAAGGAGGGGATTATAAATTATCTTCTTATCTTAAGGCATCAGAGAAAAGCACAAATTTGATACTATTCATTAAAATTGCTGTTGTGCTACAAGTTCATTTTCATAATCTTGAACAATGTTTATGGCACTACATCCAAATAAAGGGAAGTAATTGAATTGTTAAAGTCAGAACCTCAAATAAGGAGATTTTTTAAAAATTGTACTGACTTCATTCTGCTAAGGTCAGGCAACATTGAACTTTAAATAATTTTTAAAACAGTATGCTGCATCATTATAAAAGCTAGTGGCTTCTATGGGTAAAGTATCAATTTCCTCTTGTGTTATTTACTCATAATCCATTAAAATATATATTTAGTTCGGTACACTAAACAAGACAACATATAAAAAATATAAAATTAGTTACCAGAGATCAAGAATTTATATATATTATTTTGAATATGATTTGTATATAATTTTTATTTCAAGTTATATATGTTAGCATTTTTATTACATAAATGATTTTAACCAAAAGTTACTAAGAAAATTGTAAAGAAAATAGCAAAAATCAATATTGTTTAGGAGCTTCTCATTTTTTAATTTCTATTGTTTATTATCTTTCAGCTCAAAAATTTTATTGGGTTGATGAATAAGTCTGTAGTGTTTTTCACTTGTCAATGGAATGCAAATGTCACAGTGGTTAACTAGTCACAGTTTATTATATTTGCCAGTTCTTGGGTTGGCTGATGTGGATCATCATGGATTAGGGTATTTAAACAGTTTTCATCAAGGCTCGATGATCTTCCTGAATGTGAAGGATCACTCAAGTCATAGTAGCCATGCTTTTCTCTGTGGTTTTCTCCCCATACATGGCATAAATGTTTCCAGCTGCCTCCATGTCTTTTAACTCCTCTCCTAAACTCAAAAGAATAATATGCTGTGTTAATTTTTTTCCCATTGACACTCAATATTCTTTGGCTCACAAGTGGTATTAACTTTCTTCAAACCTGCAAAATGCAAGTTGTATTCACAAACACGACATTGTGTTTCCACATGACAAATGACAAACAATAAATAAACTCCCAACTCTGCAGTGTGATCATGACAAATGCAAATGCTATGAAATTATGCATCAACCCAATATTTCTGAAGAAAACTATGGCTTAGGCTGGCGTAGTGACTGAAGACTGTGATCCCAGCACTTTGGGGGGACAAGACGTGTGGAGTGCCTGAACTCAGGGGTTCGAGACCAGCCTGGGCAACTTGGTGAGACCTTGTCTCTACAATAAATCAAACAATAAACTGGGCATGGTAGCATGTACCTATAGTTCCAGCTATTTGGAAGGCTGAGGTGGAAGAATTGCCTGACCCCAGCAGGTCAAGGCTATGGTGGCCATGAGCATTGCCACTGCACTCCAGCCTGGGCAACAGAGTGAAACTTCAACTTAAAAAAAAAAAAAGAGAAAGAAAACTATGGTTTATAATCTTGAAAGCGTTAAATTTTAAAACACGAAATAAATTATTTCCTACATTGCTCTTTTCCAGTTACTATAAAATTTTAACCTTATTTATAAAATGAGTAATTTAACATAACTCATATATACTTAACATACTTAAGAAATACGTTAAATACTTGACAATATAATTTTAACCATCAATTTAAGTATAGTTTACTGCTCAAGTTAACTAATAATAAGCTTTAGAGATTTATAAAATGAGTAATTTAATATAACTCAAATATATTTAACAAATATGTCAAATATTTGACAGCATGATTTTAACCATCAATTTGTTTAGTTTAGCACTTAATTGACTAATCATAAGTTTTGGAGATTTACAAATTTCATCTTTTTCAGGAGTCATGTGCAAACAACAGGGGATGATTGAATCTTCATAGAATAGCAGTATCTGGTCCTAAACATCTTATTTTAAGTTTTAAAATGCTAGTAATTGTGAGTTCTTGGGTAAGTTATGTTTTTTGGGTTTTTTTTAAGTTACAAAGTTCTTTAATCTCTATTTTTCATGATATCTTTTCCGAGAAGGCTTACATAAATTATTTCTTAAGCCTTTCACTCTTCTAATCTTCTGAAATGATTTTTAGGTTGAAAAAGTACTTCTAATGTTTCTATTGAATCAACTGCATGATTTTAATAATGATATAAATCAATGAAGGAAAATGATCAAATACCCAAAAAGGCTTGTGCCATGATCAAAATTTTTTAGAAACCAAATCTTTAAAACAATGTAAATGTATCTCATCCTTTCATTATACAGCAGTTATTTAATTTTTAAATTCAAGCCCAGTCATATAAAGTGGACATCCTTAGAAAGCAACACTAATTTAACCTATGACTTCAAGCAGCTCTCAAGAACATTATAGAACACTGTCAGAGTTATATATTTGCCAGTTTGTAAAGTAAATTTTCCTTTGGGCTCTTTTGCCGAGTCTTTTCTTTAAAATACCTTGCGTACTGTTATCTTCAGCACCAAACTAACAAAAACACAGAGAATACACATGCCCTTTCATTTTAAGCTTTTAAAAAGTTAATATGCGAGGAAAGCCTTGGTATTTAAAACTTGGTTGTTATAAATATTTTCAATAAACTTCAAAAGAAGGTAACCTTTGTTTAGAGGTGAATTATGCAGAAGGCAACACATACATTGAAAACTTTAATTTACTTAATTATCGTATCTTTTACTTCAGGATCAACATTTTATTAATACAGCTATATATCAAATAAATATTAGATAATCTTTGGCCTCTGGATAGATGTTATTGCTTACATTTTTATGGGAATCTAATACTAAAGCCTGAAAAAGTTTTAAATTTAATAATTTGTTATCACTATGCTCCTTGATTTCCAAGAACTCATTACCAAGAGTTTTGACAAATAATGTGAATCAGGATAAAATAAGGGTGTAGCTAAAAAACTTTCTTACCCATGAGCTGGTTTATTGAAAAAAAATTGACTAGAGTTCAAATCTATGTGAATGCTATATGATATTATAATCTGAGAATGAAAATGGGTACCCAGTATAAAAAGAAAAAAAAAATCTCCAAAAATAGCAGATGTCATCCGAGTGCACAACCATGCACACACACATATGAACACAAACACAACACAAAAATAGGAGCATTATATGGAAAAAGGAAGTTGTAGAATAGAAGATGAGTTTATTTGACAATCTATTTTCCTCCTTTTTTAAACAATTCATTTTAGAAAATTAAAATTTTAGCCATCTTATAAAATTTGTTAAAAGCACTTTCAGAATATATAAGATTACCACAGTAACTTTTTCTTTTATAGTAAACTGTTCCAGTGGTTTTCAGGCATGTACAGACTATGCTGAAAAGTTTTGATTTTTGGTGGGGTTTTTTTGCTTTTTTTTCCCACTAATGAATTTTTTTCTTTTTTTTAATAATTCTTTTTTATTTTAAAGATGTGGGGTACAATTCAGGACTATGCATACAAATGTTCACTATGCAGGTACCCTTGTTGATTAGGTGTGCCCCTCCCTTCCCTGGCAGTTTTCCTCAACTGCCAATCCCTCTCTTTTAGAATTATGATAATTGTTCAAGGTCCAGTTATGAGTGAGAACATATTGTACTCTGTTCTTTGTTTCTGTGATAAGTCACTGAGTATGATAGACTCTAAATCCATCCAAGTTGCTGCAAAGTCCATATGTTTGTTCTTCTTTATGACTGAATAATATTCCATAGTGTATATGTACCACTTTATTAAAAACCCAGTCCAGTTTTGATGGGCAGTATGCTTGGTTACATGTTTTTGCTATTGTGAATAGAGCTGCAACAAACATGTGTGTGCAAATAACTTTTTGGTAGAATGACTTGAGTTCCTCGGGGTATATTCCCAGTATGGGCATTGCTGGGTCATATGAAAGATCAATTTCTAGTTCTTTCAGAAATAAAGAGGTTTTACTAGTTTGCATTCCCACCAACAGTGTAGACGCGTTCCTTTTTTCTACATCCTTGCTAGCATCTGTTGTTGTTTGTTTTAATGATGGCCATTCTTACTGGAGTTAGGTGGTATCTCAATGTGGTTTTGATTTGCATTTCTTTGATTATTAGTGAGTAGTTTTTCATGTGTCTGTTGGCTGCCCATTTATCTTCTTTTGAGAAGTATCTATTCATGTCTTTTGGCCACTTTTGAATGGGGCTGTTTGCTTTTATTCCTTTTGGTGAGTTTGAGTTCCTTGTAGATAATAGATATTAAACCTTTGTCATATATACAGTTGGCAAATATTTATTCCTAGCATGTGGGCTGTCTCCCCGCTCTCTTGATGGTTTCTTTTGCCTTTGTAGAGGCTTGTCAACTTGATGAGGTCCCATTTGTATATCTTTACTCTTATGGTATGGGTGCTTGGGGCTTTGATCAGGACTTGGTTATCAGTTCCAATTTCTATAAGGTTGTCTCTTGAATTTTCTAAGATTCTTATAGTTTGAGCTTTTACATTTAGTTCTTTGATACATTTAGAGTTAATTTTTGTATATGGTGATAGGTAGGGGTTCTGCTTCAATCTTCTGCATGTGATCAGCCAGTTTTCTCAGTAACATTTACTGGATAGGTTTTCTGCTCACCACTGTTTGTTTTTTGGAGGCTTTGTCAAAGATGAGTTGGTTGAGAAATTGAGACTTTGCTATGGGAATCTCTATCTTGGTCCATTGGTCTGTATGTCTGTTCTTGTACCAATACCAGGCTGTTTTGATTATTGTAGCCTTATAGTAAATTTAGGAGTCTGGAAGTGCAGTAACTCTTGCTTTGTTTTTTGTTTTTTTGTTTTTTGCTAAAGAATGGTTTGGCTGTTTGGCTATTCGTGGACATGTATATTACCATATGCATTTCTATATTGTTATTTCCATGTCTGAGAAGAATTATGCTGGTGATTTAATGGGTATTACATTGAATCTGTAGATTACTTTTGATTATATAGACATCTTAACAATGTTGATTCTTCCTATCCATGGGCATGGAACATTTTTCTATTTGTTTGTGTCTTGGATTTCTTTGAGCAGAGTTTTGTAGTTCTCATTGTAAAGGTCTTCCACTTCTCTGGTTAGGCGGATTCACACCCACCTTAAAATTAAAAGAAAGAACAGAACAAAAGAACAAAACCAAACTAACAACAACAACAACAGAAACTGAAGATGGATACTAAGTCATTTACATACACACCTAAACAGAAAACAAACAAAAAAAAAAGAGGATAAGGAAAGAAAAACAAGGGGAGATGCAGATTAAACCCTCACATACACACACGCACAAAGGAAATATATTTTATTTTATTTATTTTTTTTTTTGAGTTGGAGTCTCACTCTGTCGCCCAGACTGGAGTGCCGTGGCCGCTCCCGGCCACCGCAGCCTCGACCTGCTGGGCTCCGGCGATCCTTCCGCCTCAGTCTTCCGAGTAGCCGGAACTACAGGCGTGCGCTACCACGCCCGGCTGATTTTTTGATTTATGGTAGAGATGAGGTCTCGCTGCCCAGGCGGGTCTCGAACCCGCGGGCTCAGGCAATCCACTCACCTCAGCCTCCCAAAGGCGCGGGATTACAGGCTGAGCCACCAAGCCCGGCTATTTATTTTATTTTTTATTTATTATTATTTGTGTGTGTGTGTGTTGGAGTCTCACTGTCGCCCAGACTGGAGTGCAGTGGCCACTCCCGGCCACCGCAGCCTCAACCTGCTGGATTCTGGCGATCCTTCAGGCTCAGCCTTCCAAGGAGCTGGAACTACAGGCGCACGCTACCACACCCAACTCATTTTTTTGATTTATTGTAGAGATGAGATTTCGTCTGCCCAGGCGGGTCTCAAACCCGCGGGCTCAGGCAATCCACTCACCTCAGCCTCCCAAAGGCGTGGGATTACAGGCTAAGTCACCGAGCCCGGTGGAAATATATTTTAAAAATAAACTAACTAACAAACAGGCAAAAAAAATTTAAAAATTAAAAAAAATTAAAAAGAAAAAAAAATCTTGCCCTCTTGTGACAGGTTTTGTAATTGTTCCTCTCATCTGCTTCTCTACTATCTCCTGCAGAACTTCCACCTCTTTCACTCTCTCCCCAGTGTCCAGACCTGGGAAGGAAGAGGGACAGTAGAGGTGGTTGGGGTTGCAGTCCTCCCTTCCCACTCTCATATGGTCAGGGGATTCCTCTCTGGCAGAGAGGTGCAGGATGTCTCTTCCCCAGGTTTTTACTTGTGCGGGGCTGGGTGGTGCCCCAATCAGGGTTGTCCTGGAATGGTGTTCTCCTATTGCGGCTGACATCCAGGCTTCACCTGGGTTCATCCCTCTCAGTCATGCCCCAGCTGTGTGGGACTGACATTCAGAGGATTGGTAGGGTGGAGGGAGGTTGGGTCAACCCTGGATTCACCTCTGATCTCTTTGGAAGTCTTCCTCATCCTTTTCTGGTCACATCCTTTGTTCTACAGCTGAATCAGGGTAGGGGTGGAGCGCCCGAGACTCAGTACTTGTCCTGTCCCTCTGAAGTTTGTGCTTTCAGGATATTCTCTCTGGATCATGATCAACTCCTGAGTAGTTGATCTGCCTATCACAGAGATAGGGTCTGTTGCTCTATGTTGAGCAAGTCAGAGCATTTTCCTGCCCCATTTTCAAGATGGTGGCAGAATGCCTCTTTTGTCTTTTCCAGTGGGACTCTGGATCCCTCTGCAACACTTGCTGGCAGTGACTGGCCAGGTACTGTAGTGGTGAGGCAAAGCCTGGTGCTGGCACTCTCGCCCACTGCAGTCGTGAGGAAAAGACTGGAGCTGGTAGTTTCTCCCCACCACATCTTTGCAGGAAAGGGTTTGTCAGTTAAAAAAAAAAATATCACTCGGCTTCTGGGACCCGGGAAGTGCTAGGGACCTAGGAGAGCAGCTGCATTACCAGGTACTTCACTAGGAGGATCCTGGTCATTTGCTCACGAGCCCCCACTTAGTGAATGTCTCCTAGCATCTTCCCCAATAGGGTTTTGTTGATTTAAAAAAATGTCCCTTGGCTTCTGTGTCCCAGGAATCACTAGGGTCCAAGCTGAGCAGCTACAGCACCAGCTCCTGCACGAGGAAAGCCCTGACAGCTTTCTCCCCAGCCCTCACTCAATCAGTCACTCACATGCCCACTCACTCATGACACATGCACAAAACTTTCCATACACTCACTCACTCACACCAGGACTCACAGAGTCTGACTGGCTCAGCTGCCTTCTTCCCGACACTCCCCCAGCTGAAAAGTGTTAATATTCAAGACTCAACTCCTAGATGTCTATCCTGGAAGCTCTGCCCTGGAAAATCACATCGGACTGTGGGATTTCCATAAGGGTCTCCAACTGAAAACCATATTCCTAAACCTTCTTGCAAACCCCTTTCCTCTCCTGCCCATCCTGGTGCTCAGCACATGTCATTTTCCTGCCTGATGAAATTCTAGTCATCTTATTTTGTAGAACATCATCTTTCTTGAAAAGTTACTTTCATTTAATAGGATTTACTATATAGCATCTGGCTTTGTACTAGGTACATGGTATGCATGAATAAATGTCTGTTGAATCAAGGAATCAATTCATTCAATGGACTTTGTTCTTGCTACAAGTAGAGCACTTCAAATATTATATTATTAATTAGAGTATATTTTGCAGTTGTCTCCAATGTATCATGAGCATATTTAGGGCTGAGACCCTGACTTCTACTCAGTTTGTTTCTTCCAAGTTTATTAATGCCTAGCACAATATGTCAGGTATTCTCAGTGTGTTAGGGTTGGACTGTCCCAGCTTTATTTACAATAACTGGCATTCTGTTTTAATTATTCACAACTTCCACATTTCTTATCTTTGATAGTACTCTTACAGATAAATAGATATTCATTAAATTTCTATCTTGTTCTAAAAATCTGTGAACCTATACTAGCATAACTTATTTGCTTTTGTATTAGAAAATTGATGAGAATTTTAAAAATTATATGTATAATTGAAGTGATTAAAATTGGGACAGATGGCCCCTATTTTTCCTTTCTATCTAAGATTTTAAAACTTACAAGAAAAATGTCTTGGTTGATGCTATCTTGTACTTAAATTATTATGAAAATAATAGATATACTGTAAGTTATTGACCTATATAGTATTTTAGTAAGATCATTGCAAAATGCATTAACCTGAGTTATTAAACATCACTACAGCCTTACTGGTCAAATTGATCTGCTGAAATTCTAGATTTTCCAAATATAATATTCTAACATTTTATCTATGTATCTATACACCTTTTTATCTTCTCTCTATGCATCAATCTATTATTCATCTATCTATCTATTGATCTGTCTTCTATCTAACATCTCTCTATCTATTGATCCAGCTTTTAATACCAGGTTATCTATTGATCTATTTATTTGATAATACCCATATGTAAATTATTATTATTATTTGAGTTGGAGTCTCACTCTGTCACCCAGACTGGAGTGCAGTGGCCGCTCCCAGCCACCGCAGCCTCGGCCTGCTGGGCTCTGGCGATCCTTCTGCCTCAGCCTTCCAAATAGCCGGAATTACAGGCATGTGCCACCATGCCTGGCTGATTTTTTTTTATTTATTGTAGAGATGAGGTTACGCTGCCAAGGCGGGTCTTGAACCCGCGGGCTCAGGCAATTCACGCACCTCAGCCTCCCAAAGGCGCAGGATTACAGGCTGAGCCACCGAGCCCGGCTTGTAAATTATTTTTAACTTAAATCTAAAACACTGGTTACAGAGGAAAGCAACTTTTATCAGTTGCTGTCAAAATCAATGTCATCCAGGAATCATGTAATTTCCCTATTTTCTAAGTCTATGGAAAATTATAACAAACTTGTATTATATTGTTTCTCTATTTCATATGTTTAAAATGTATTTCTATTTCTTTGGGTACATGTTTCTACAGAATACATTTTACAGGTATATTAAAACAAACATCTCAAGTATTTATTATTAGGTTTTTAATTACCTCATAAGGTATATTGAAGGTGTTACACAGAAAGTGTTACCCTGAAGGTGTTGTTTAGATTATCTTAAAGCGGTAATAATGTCACTGCTTATAATATTACATAAAATTGGAAATTATCTTACAATTTATTTGAAAATACTGGATTCAAGGAAGTTTGGATGTTACACTTTAAAATATAAATGTCAATATGATATCTCTATAGCTTTATGCCATGTAATCAATATATTCATTATTCACTTCCCCTGTTTTATGACCATATACAACAAACTGAAACTGGAATAGCAAGTCACTTGGAACATTTAAGTCTTGGCAATACAATGTTATATTTTTCCAAAATATTTATAATCCAACATTTGACATTTTTCATATTTCAGCCTCCCTTTGGAGTTTCATAAATATCTACTTTTTAATATCATATTATTTATGCATTGCCATAATTTCTTCTGTCTTGTATATATTTATATATGTATTATTATCAGTCCACTTTCTATAACCCTACCTCTTTATTAGAAAGTAAAATTCCTAATCTCAAAGCTACTTATTACCCCACACTCTCTGTTGATAATATCTTTGACAGTTGATGTCCTCTAATAAGTTATTTGCAAAGTGACAAATTTACCAAATAGAAAATATTTTAATACTTCCTATATTTCATCTGAACATTTATTGCAAGCCATATTAGCCATATGTAATCAATGTTATTCCAGAGGAAATATATACATTTAGATAATTGATAGATTTCAATTCTCTTGCTATACTGAGACCAGTGCATCCATTTCCCAATATAGTCAAATTCACACTTGAATAAAATAAGTTTTCGGTAACTTACAAACTAGTGGAACAACTTAAGTTGTTTCATCTTGGATTATGACTGAGACAAATCATCACATGGTAAAACAGAGTATTAAAAAGTAAACAATACGATACTAGCAAAAAAGTAAAGAACCAGAGATAGTGCTTTATTTTTAAATAATACAATAATTACCCAATTCCATTTATTAAAATGTACATAATCATATGTAAACACCAGTATCAACAATTTGAGAAGCCAAGATTGAAAGACAGAATTGGAGGAATATTTTAAAGAACATAATAAAATATGACTTTGTCACATCAGAGAGTACTTCTTTAATTGGAAGAGAGTTTTTTTAATCTCATGTTCATAAATTCTTTCCTTCAGATAGTAATAAGCATATATTCCCTAATTTTGAATCTATAAACCCTGACTCTTTAGGGTGACCATTCTCTTCAGTAATGTATTTTTTCCTCTAAAACATATAAACTAATTTAAAAATCGAACAGCCTTACACGTTGTAAGAACTCTATCTTTAAATAACAATATAGCTTATTTTTTCTTATCCAGGGTCCAATGAATATACTTTATTTTAACCTTTTTTACTATTTATTACCTCCTTTGCTATTTAATTGTTTGTTCTTTACATGCTTGCAAATAGATGAATGAAGAATAACCTCTGATTGTCTCTTTTTAAACAACTCTGACCCATCTATCCATTGAGTAAAGTGAAATAATTGTATTAATTCTTAGTTAATTCCTTAACCATTTGAAAAAAACTTGATTGAATTGTTAGGATTCCTACAAACAAGAACAGAAAAACTGCTACAGTACATTTACTAATTTCTAGTTAATTGATGATTTTTGATCTATGTACTGAAGTTGGACAATGACATAAATTGCTATCATGTGCGCCTCTATTTCTCTCATTTTATTTCCTTTAGATTTTTTACTAATATTTATTTACTATTGAGTAAATACTTATATTAAATCTCAGTGTAGAGCCTTCAAAACTACTTAAAATATTGGTATTTATCAATAAGTTATCTTTGATTCATGAAACAATATAAATCACACTATTTATGCCCCCTGGAAACTAACCAATATTTTTAATATTCCTTACTTTCAAGTTATATTTTCTGTTGTTATGACACAATTTAATATACTACAGTAAACATTTGTATTTTATACAAAATAGAACATATTGTGACTAGAGAACTGTTGGCAGTATTTTTACCCATTTTCTAAAACTCTGATAAAATAACTTTAGATTAATGGGAATGAGGGGGAGATGAGCTGGGAAATGTCTCTCCAAGAAACCTATGTTTTTACAGTGCTTTTTTCCCCCTATGTATAAAAATGGTCAGAATATTTTGTGGGAAAGTTTCAATTTCTGTGAGTAAAATAGTCATTTGACAGTATTACTATTTAAAATCAATAAATTACAGCTCTTATGTTGAGTTTGATGTCACCTGTGAAAGTAGGTAAGAGTAAGAAGAAAACAAGGTACTTGAATTGTATCTTCTTTTCTAAACAATATTATATTTTAAGTAAACATCATATTTTTAAAATATCTGTTAGAACTTGGGATACATATGTCTTACCTAACTTCCTTGATCATTGAGAATAAGGACTCATCTCAATCTCTAAAAATACAATTTTTTAAAAAGTTGACAATTGAGAGAAAATCATAGACTTATAATGTTTAAATATAATTATTGAGTCTATTTACAACCTTTTATTAAATGAGGTCAGAGGTCCAATAATTGAAGTGATGTGATGTAGTGTGAGACATGGCAGCCCCCAGGAGCAAAAATGCTGGAGACATGGCTCTTTAAGGACTGAAGTTGCTGCTTATTTGATTCTGCTGATGGTGCAATAGTATTTTGAGTACAAATGTTGATTTGCTTACTTCAAATTTCTTGTTTTATTTTTTAATATCTAGAATTAAGACTAACGAATAATTTTTACAACTCATCAAAAATATTGAAAAGCAAACCCAACTCAGAATTACCACTATACAGTCTGTTAAAATTTCAACATTTATTAATTATGTACCAAGATCTTGGGATTGTGCTATGTGCTGATACACAAAAGCAAAAACAAAAAAAAATTTATATTGCTTGAAGAACATTTTCAGTAATCAGGAAGATCAAAAAGCAAACCATATAGCAGGAACTGTTTTGAGCACTTACCTTTTGTTTTCGTTTTATTTTGTTACAACAAGTTATTAGGGTAGATTATGTTAATTCGCCCATTTTGCAGGTGGAATTGATGCATAAATTGACTGAGCTAATTGCCTAAATTTAATTTTCTCATAAAGGATTGAGCAGTGTCTCTAATGCAAATTGTTCAATTTCAAAGATGATAAGCTTATTGCTCATGTCGGGTAGAGGGGCCTAATCATATTCTTGCTAAAATACATAATAATGAAAAAACAATTACTATCCTGTATGCACCCACAAATACACAAATGGAATTCAAATAAAGGGTGAATAATAGGCTTAATTAAGATTTTATTTTATTTTATTTTTGAGTTGGGTCTCACTCTGTCGCCCAGGCTGAAGTGTTTTGGCACACTCACGGCCACCCCAGTGTCAAACCCCTGGGCTCCAGTGATCCTTCCGCCTCAGCCTCCCAAGTAGCCAGAACTACAGGCATGTGCTACCACTCCTAGCTAATTTTTTAGCTATTGTAGAGATGAGGTCTCGCCAAGTTGTCAGGGCTGGTCTCAAACTCTTGGGCTCAGGCAATCCACTCGCCTCAGTCTCCCAAAGTGCTGGGATTACAGACTGAGCCACCGAGCCTGCATAAATTAAGATTTTAAAAGAACTAACTTGCTTGATAATTTAGAAAAATGTGTTTAGTAACAAAATATTGATAACACGCCTGACAAGAACTTGGATTAAATAGGGATTTCTGGATCCATCAATATTTGGTGACAACACTGAGTTAGTGGTGTGTGTGTGTGTGTGTGTTTGTGTGTGTTAGGAAAAAAATTTAAGAGCCAGATTGTGGAATCAGACTGCCTTTGTTAAACACTGTTTTGCTACTCATCGTCTTTGGATTGAGGCAAACAACCAAGCCTCTTTAAGCCTTGGTCTCCTCATATGTGACTATACTTATATTTAAAGTCATCAATAAGCAACTTTCAACCAAAAAATGGTTTCATGTCTAAGGATATTTATACCTATTAAAATCCTCCTGCAAAAAAAAAAAAATACTTTTTCTCAAAATGTAGATGCCTCTAAAGTATATATAAATGTAGAGTGAAAGCACAAAAAAAAATGCATAAGCCCTTCTTAAGAAAAAAAAATCATTTAACAAAACATATTCATCTAGCATTGGTAAACTGCAAATATGATCCCAAGGTAAAGAAGTCATAATTATATCATTAAAGAATAGAATAGGGAAGATTCTTCTTCTTACTTTTTATATTGAATAATTAATGTACTATTTAAAGCTGCGTATTTTTCCCTTCAAGAACTTCTTTATCCTTATCTCATAGAATTGCTATGTATTAATATCAGCTTGGAATGTATTGAAATTATTATTCTAACTACCCCTTTAACATATAATTTATATTGTAGCACAATTTATCATCCAAACATATGCTACTGTTTTATTGGTTGTTGTATCAATAATTTTAAGCTAAATTTTGCTGCTACTATAACAAAGAGAACCACAGTTTTTAGGTCTTACAAGAAGGGCTTCTTTATCACTTGCATTAGAATTGAGAATTGGTTTCCATTGAGAATTGGTTTCTAGTATGTTCTCGTGTATTTTAATCCAGGATTCAATCTGAACAATGAGCCCTAGTCTACATCAACGAACAAATTGTCACGGCTTTGACGTTTGAGCCAAACAAATTTTGTAAGGCAGATTTCAAAAAGGTGTGAAGTTATAACAATTTAAAAACACAGTTAACCTACTTCTAGGAATGCAAAACATACAATCATAGGTTATTTTCAATACAAGAAAACTTAAATTTGTTTGCTTTAATTTCTTAAAACTACTAAGACAAAGCATTAGCTTGTATTTTTATTTGTTGGAAGTACTACATGATGACTTTTAAAACTCCCAATTGGAAAGATCACGTCAATTCTTTTCACGTCTAATTCACCAAAGCAATTCAAATGGTGAAACATACAGTTAAGGAGGCCAAGAGATATAATCCTTCCTACAAAGAAAGGTATGGAGTATTTGAGAACAATAATGAAATCTTTTAAATGTTTCTAGCTTGATTGTGGTAATGGAATATAGATTATATTATATTGACACCTGAAATAGTTCAACCTTTATAATAAAATAAATTCCATTCAACTACATGTGACTTCTATCTGATAGGCAAAAAATTTAATGTGCATTTTAGATTAAGTAGGTTTAATCTCCTATACCCTTGCTAAATTTATCTTTCATGTTGCAAATTTTGTGTCAAAATATGTCTAAGTTTAGACAGAAATAGTAAGAGAAAATATGTGACCAACAATAGATTAGAGCAAGATTCCTAGAATGAATCAATGAGGAAAAGAAGGTACAAAATGCAGAACACAGGGTAGCAGACAAAAAAGATTCAGGAGACGACTTTAAATATACAATATACATAACTGCATATGAAAAGAATAGAGAATTGTGTAGAAGTAAATTTTAAAGTATTATCCGAGAAAACTCAAAACCAATGAAAGGTATCAAATCATAAATTTAAAAATTACTGAGAACTCCAAATAAAGTAATTTAAATATAACCTTACCTAGGCACATTATGACAAATTGTTGAAAATATGAGTCAAAGAAAAAATTCTACAGGCTAACAAAAATAGAGGTTAACTTCAAGGATGAAACAATTTGTTTCAAAGGCGGACTTCTCAATAGATGCAACAGAAACTAGAATATAATATAACAACTATGTAATTATAATGTAATAGATGCAATATAACTATATAATTGAAATGTAATGTGGTGTAATGTAACAACAATGTAATGTGATGCTGGACAAAATGGCTGCCAACCTAGAAATCTAAGCTCAGCCAAAATATGATTTTGAAAACTAAATGTTAAATGAATACAACTTTAAATGAATAAAAAAATAGAAGAAAGTGTCACCAACTGACTAATAATGAAAAAGATTTTAAAAGACATGCCGATAGTCTCGGATACTAGGGAGGCTGAGGTGGAAGGCTTACTTTAACCCAGAAGTTTGCGTCCTGCCTGGACAACAAAGCAAGACCCCATCTCTAAGAATAAATAAGTAGCACTGAATACATGCTTTTGAAAGTAAACAAAGGATATAAATTTAAAGAAAAATATAACTTCGCCTTCACTGTGATCATATTCATCGTTGAACATGTGAGGTGGGAACCCAAGAAAACCAGAATTTATTTATTAAAAATTATGTATTTATCTTTGCATGCTTAAACTTCAATCACCTTCAATAGACTCTCCGTTTGATGCAATATACTTAATGAGATGCTTTTTCCACTGTTCAAAATCATTTTTGAACTCCTCGATTTTGATGGCTTTTAGGGCTGCTGCCATCTTTTGTGAATAGTGAGGGTGGGATACGGGGTCATGCGGTTTTTGGTCAAAAACTGCTGAACATTCAGCATTGTATGGACAGGTGTGTTGTCATGGTGGAAGAACCAATAACCTGATTGCCACAACTTGGGATGTCTCTTCCACAAATCATGAGGCAACCTTCTCAAAACTTCCAAGTAAAAAGTTTGGTTGAGATTTGGTCCAGAGAAACAAATTCTGGGTTTACTGCAAAGGGCCTGCACGCCAAGAGATAATTCGATTTTTTTGGTGGGGGGGTCCCCCCTCATAAGCATTTTTGGTTGAGTGGCCATCAGGTTTGTTTTATTGATTAAATTATCTATATCTACAAAATCTCTGAGAGATAGGCTTCCTGACATTTTTTAATAAATGAACGTCAGCTGCTGAGAGAATTACTTGTCAAAAGTAGCAAAATTTTAAATAGCAAAGGCAAGGGTGAAGGCTACTCTCTTTGTAATTATACTATACTTCTTCCTCTGACCTGAAAAGAACAAGTTTTTTAAAGACTGTAACATGAATAATGTACTAATTATCATTTTAAACTGTAAAATTTAATTACTTAATGTAATTAAAGGCATATATTAATTTGGCCAATTCTTATTCTTGAAATTAATGGCAAATTAGATATTTAATGTATAATTATGTGAAAATTATTAACTCCATTTTTCAATGTCTGTTCTTTTAGAAAAATCTTTGAATATTGATTAACCAAACATAGCAGTGCAGTCTGTAATGGAAAATGAAAATACACTTACTGACATTTGTATAAATGTTTGGAGTTAAACCACAATTTGAGATCTAGTTGTTGGGATCTGGAAGATGCTGAAAGGGAGTAACTTATTAGGGTAGGATAATTCCTGTACTATATAATTCCAGCTTCATAGTAGCTTCATTCATGTTACTTATGATCAAGATGCTTTCCACCTTGTCACACCACTAGCTTTTTTTATTTCCTCTAAGATTATAAGTAGAAAAGAAAATAGCCACCAAATGGAGACTGGCTCAGTATGTGAATAAGAAGAGGAAATAGGTTTGATTATGAACTAGCAGTCTCTGCCATTGTTCATCCTATGGACACTAAATAACCACTGTATTCTTTTAAAAATTCTTTTGTTTTATATATGTATACATATATAAAATTATATATATATATTTTAAATATATACGTATTTCCACATCAGTCAGCCAAGTAGCTGGAACTACAGGCTTGTATCCCCACACGTGGCTAATTTTTTTATTTGTTGTAGCGTTGAGGTTTTGCCAAGTTGTCCAGGCTAAACTTCAACCCCTGGGCTCAGGCAGTCCTCTTGCCTCTGCCTCCCAAAGTGCTGGGATTATAAATGGGAGCCACTGGGTTCAGCCTCTTTCCAGTTTTTTAAAAATAGATCTTAGCAGTTCCCTTAAGGGAGGAGAGTGTGTCTTCTTTGATCACATTTGAGATAGGTCTTGGATGTCACTGATGTTTCTTAAATAGTCAAATTTTTAGAAACTAGACTCATAGGTTCTTTAACCATATATTCCTCTCTGAATTTAATGGGCTTCTAAACTATTTGTTTCCGGGAAGTTCTTTGTGCTAATTGCTATACATAAATATTTATGTTTTAATTAAAAACATTTTCTATAAACAGGTTCTCATTCTGTTGCCCATGCTAGAGTGCAGTGGCATGATCACTGCACTGTAGCTTTGAATTCCTGGTCTCAAGAAATTCTCCCACTGCAGCCTCTTGAGTAACTAGGACTATAGGTGTGTGCCACCATGCCTGCTATACCTTGCTATGTTGCCCAGGCTGATAATTATTTCTTAAATCTACATAATTTCTTTGCATCCTTTCCAAGTTCACTTAGCCTAATGACTACTATCAAGAGGCTATCTAGATTGAGTGAAAAAATGGAAAGCCTGGGCCTTAATAAGTCGCAAACTTATTTTTTCTCTCCTTTTATTTAAAAGCACACAAATGTTCTGAGATTTCAATGCTACAAACACTCCTTTATCTGCATTCCTTTATCTTATTGCCTTGCGTCTAATTGTCTCTGACTTCATCTCTTTCTTGCCAAATGTAGCTGATAACTGTCAACACACACTAACGTTTTGACTCTTTCCTACAACTTTCCCTAGACCTTCTGGCAGGGACTCCTTTCAGGTTATTGCAGGTGATGGTGTGACCAAAGGTTTTGTCCCAGTGTAACATAGAGCAGCAGCTTTATAGAGGAACCCTCTGGAATCCAGGTCAACTGCTCTGTCATTCTATAGGAATGTTCCCTTTCCAGAGTTAGTAATTTACCTGTCTTCCAGGGTTATATGTCTGAGTAAATGGCACAATCATCCACTCAAATACCCAAGATAAAATAAGGGATTCTTATTTCTTTCTGCTTCTACGCACCAACTCTTATTAATCACTAGGTCTTTTTTATTGTACCTCATTAATAGTTCTTGAAGCCACTTACTTCTCTTATCCTCACTGCAAAATCTTTCTAACTAGTATCCATGAATTCAGCCTTCACTTCTTGGTAAATATGCAAATAGAACCACATCATTGTTCCTTAAAATTGCTCTTATTAACCTGAAGATAAATTGCAAACTACTTAGAATAGCATTCAAATTATTGGTAAGTTCCAGAGCCTAGTACTCTTTTTTCTTATTTACCATACTTTCCCAAATTATATTCTGACTTTGGGTCATTTTTCCTTGAGGTTGAGTTTTCTGTCTTTCTTTTTTTGCTCCTGTAATACCATTTTGTACACTGTATTTCTCTTGTCTTCTTATTTGTATCCTCAATAAAACCTGTCAGATCCTTGAGGACTATGGCAGTGTTTTATTTGTGTTTTCATCACCAGCTCGCAATATATTTTCAGGCACACTGTAGGCACTCAATACTATTTGATGGATGATTGAATGAAAACAAATATTAGATACTAAGCATTCCTCACCTCTTTCAGTCACCCAAGCAGTACAGGGAGCAGTGGACATCTTTCCAAGGCAGAGTTCCTTTTAAACATCTTTTAAAATGTACAATTGCCTAATGTACATACTCCAAAACAAAGATTTAGATATTTCAGAATCTCAAGGATATTTTGGAGTATCTATTGAAGCTCATACTTGAGAATATCTATATCAGTGTGTGACAAACAGATACTGAAATAGGAACTTCATGGAAGAATCTGTTAGCAGCAGCAGACAGCCATTTTTGTTTTCTTTCTTTGTTTCTGTAGAAGAAAAGGGATGGGAGATTGGAGGCTTCTAGTATCCAGAAAGAACAAAAGTGTATCTAACTTCCTTTTCTCTCTTCTCCTTTAAGAATATTAGTGCATCTTTAGAGGTTAGTGAGCATGTAGAGGATATGCAGATGTGGGTAATCCAAACAATAGATCTGATCATGCAATTGACATTTCCAGAAGAGATGTATATTGATAAAGAACCAACACAGCAAAAAATAGCAATGGTCTAACGATTGGCCTTGACTGGACTTGTTTCATACAAGTTCCTGAATCTACACTCACCATTGAAATACACCATCAAAGCAAAACAACACAAAGCAAAAGCACAAACTCAACTTCAGGAAGTCTAACAGTGACCCAGAAATCAGTATTTTTAAAGAGTATCCCGGGTTATTTTGATGTAGTTGACTAGTAAGCCCCATCTTAAAATATGCTGGTATAATATATAGGAACTGTGTTTAAAGTTAGACTGGTAGGATTGAAATATCCTAATTACTAATTTATTTTTTCTTTAAAATACTTGACATCTCTAAGTCTTAAATGTCCATTAGGCAAACAATTACTTGTGGTTTTTGGAACATTCTAAGTAAATTGATTACAACACTTTAAGAGCAATTGTACTTTTTGATTCTCAACAGGTTCAACTTAACCTATTTTTCTCAAAGATACTGATCTTCCTTGAGAAATAAGCCAGTTTTCACATTTCACTTGACCAAAATATTTAGGTTTTGTGTCTTAATGAAGACTGAAAAGAAAACATTATTATACCAAAATATATCTCCTGGCCCCCAAAGTCGAGCTGCAGAGAAGCAGACCTAAATGGGAGCTAATTAAGACTATCTTCTCTATCAACCCAAATGGAACATATTACACTTCTTATCAGCTGTAATTCTAAGATAACTATTATGAGTTGTCTTCTATTTTACTTACGTTATCTTTCGGTAGTTGGAGCAATTTGATCATGCTATTTTCTCTTTTTAATAAAAGAAAGACTTTTTAAAAAAGTAAAATATTCTCTTCCCCAACTTTTTCCTGTTTCACACAGAGAATTGTGTGCAATCACTAGCTTGTTCTTTTTGAAATTAAGGCGTGAATTACATAGGCAAGGATCCATTAGTTGTCACCTACAAAATTATAAATAATTTTTTATTCCCTTTCCCTTAGTGAGTTCAAAGAAATAATAAATTAACAAGTGTCTGAATTAAGACATGATTAATTATCAGGTATCACATTTTCAGATTACGCAGGATGAAAAATATTTACTGATACAATAAATATGGAGAAATATTAGTGTTGATTTGAAATAATTTCTTTTATTTGCAATTGCATCTTGTCTAAGCTAAACAAAAACAAAACAAAATGTAAAATTTATTTACTGGCATCAAAAATATATATTAGATTTCAATTTTTTTCTTGATCTATAGGGAAGCTCTGAATATTTAATAGAATGAAAATGAGAGTAAGGTGAGTAAAATATTCTCAGGTGGGTTTTTCTTAATTCATTAATTTATTAAATATTTACTGGGCACGTACCACATTCCAGTGGTACAGAGATGAGTCAGACATGGAATTGCTGTCTTGCAATTTAAAGTTAGTAAATACTTACTGTAAAACAATGTACAAGAGGGAGTCAAGCAGGTGATATCAGAAGTACTGTTGAAGTTATTCTTCTTCCTGGTTTTACAGTGAGGCTTTATCATATTGTTAGTTAACTTTTATTATGATAATTATAGATTCCCATGCAGTTGTAGGAAATAATACAGAAACCTGTCTTTACGCTTTCCCTAGTTTCCCCCTAAACATATTGCAAACCTGTAGTATAATATCCCAACCAGGATAATGACATTAGTTCTGCCCATCAATACTAATCAGATTTTCCTGCTTTTACCTGTAATTTGTGTGTATGTGTGTGCACACGTGCATATGCGAATTAAGTTCTATATCCTTTTATCATCTGTTTAGATTCATGTATCCACTACCTTAATCAAGATGGAAAATACATCTAAGGACACAAAGATACTTCCTACTTCTCCTGGAAACTACATGCATTTTTCAACACACCTGTCTATCTTAACCCCTGGTAATCACAAATCTGATTTTCATGTATATAATTTTTTTTCATTTCAAGAATGTTATATATATGGAATGCTAAAATATGTAACCTTTTTGAATTAGCTTTTTAAAAAAAAAAAGTCAGTATAATTCCCTGGATATCTATCCAAGTTATTTTGTTCTTTCCTTTCTATAGCTGGTATGGATATGTCAGTTTCTTTACCATTCACCCATTGAAGAATATTTGAGTTGTTTAAAGTTTTAGCCTATTACAATACTCTATTGCTAAAAAAAAAAAAACAAAAAAACTTAACAGTCTTCTGAGACTTCAGTGAGTTGTAATCTTTTTGTTGGTGAAGGGTCTTGATGTTGATGGCTGCTGACTGATCATGGCCATGGTTGCCGAAGGTTAGGATGATTGTGACAGTTTCTTAAAGAGAAGTTTCTTAAAAAGTGAAGTTTGGCACAGCAATTGATTCTTCCTTTCACAAAAAATTTATCTGTATCATGCAGCTCTGTTTGATAGCATTTTACCTACAGTAGAATTCTCTTAAAATTGGACTTGATCCTCCTAAACTTTACCACTGCTTTATCAACCAAATTAATGTAATCTAAATATTTTGTTTTTTTAATTTTTAAAATGTGGGATACAATTCAGGGTTAGGTATACAGATGTTCATTATGCAGATGTCCTTGTTGATGAGGTGTATCCTCCCACCTCTGGCAGTTTCCCACTACTGCCAATATCATCCCCACCCTCCATGGCAGTTTCCCACTACTGCCAACTGCCAATCCCTTTCTTAAAGCATTATGATAATTGTTCAAGGTCCGTATGAGTGAGAACATGTGGTACTCAGTTCTTTGTTTCTGTGATAGATCGTTCAATATTATAGACTCTAAGTCCATCCAAGTTGCTGCAAAGATCATAATTTTTTCCTTCTTATGGCTGCATAATATGAATCACATTTTTTAATTCAGTCCTCTTTTGATGGGCAGCATGGTTGGTTCCATGTCTTTGTTATTGTGAATAATGCTGCAATAAATATATGTGTACAGGGATTTTTGTCATGGAGTGATTTGAGTTCCTCCAGGTATATTCCCAGAAGGGGGATTGCAGGGTTGTATGGAAAGTCAAGTTTAGATCCTTTAGGAATCACCACACTGTTTTCCAAAGAGGTTGTTTACACTCCCACCAAAATGTAGAAGTATTCCTTTTTCCCTGAATCCTCACCAACATCTGTTGCCCTTTGAGTTATTGATGATGGCCATCCTGATTGGAGTTAGGTGGTATGATCAGTGTGGTTTTAATTTGCATTTCTTTGGTGACTAGTGAGACTGAGCATTTTCACATGTGTCTTTTGGTTGCTCATCTGTCTTCTTTTGAGAAGTATCTACTGATATCTTGTGCACACTTTGTAATGGAGCTTTTTTTTTTTTTTTCAACTCATTTGAGTTCCTTGTAGATCCTAGATGTTAGGCCTTTGTCAAATATACAGCTGGCAAATATTTTTTCTCACTCTGTGGGCTGTCCCCCTGCTTTCTTGATGGTTTCTTTGGTTTTGCAGAAATTTGTCAGTTTGATGAGGTCCCACTTGTCTTTCTTATCTCTTATGGCATAAGCACTTGGGATTTTGATCAGAAATTGGTTGCCAGTTCCAATTTCCATCACGGTGTCTTCTGTGTTTTTTAAGGTTCTTATAGTTTGAGGCTTTACATTTAGGTCTTTGATCCATTTAGAGCTCATTTTTGTGTACAGGGATAGGTAGGGGTCTTGTTTTAATCTTCTTCAGGTGGTCAGTCAGTTTTCCCAGTGCCATTTACTGAATAGGTTCTCTTCTCCCCAGTGTTTGATGGTGGAGGCTTTGTCGAAGATGTGTTGGTTGAGAAATTGAGGTTTTGCTTCTAGAAACTATATCCTGTTCTATTTATTGGTCTTTATGCCTGTTTCTGTACCAGTGCCAGGCTGTTTTAATTATTGTAGATTTATAATAAAGTTTAAAGTCTGGAAGTGTGATACCTCCTGCTTTTTTTTTTTTTTTTTGATGAGGATTGTTTTGGTTATTTGTGGTCATTTATGTTTCTATATGAATTCCTGTATTGTCATTTATTTCCAGGTTAATGCTTCTGGTAATTTAATGGGTATTGCATTAAATCCGTAGATTGCCTTGGGAAGGATGGACATCTTAATAATGTCGATTCTTCTAATCCATGAGCATGGAATATTTTTCCATTTGTTTGTGTTATCTTTGATTTCTTCAAGCAGTGTTTTGTAGTTTTCCCTGTAAAGGTCTTTCATGTCGCTGGTTAGGGAGATGCTGAGGTTTTTTCCTTTTTTTCTTTTTCTTTTTTTTTTTTTTTTTTTTTTTTTTTTTTGGTGACTATTATGAATGGGATTGTACTTTTTAATTGGGTTTCTGTTTGTTTATTGTTGGTATCCTTTGTTTGCATTTCAACAACATTCACAGCATTTTCACCAAGAGTAGATTCCATCTCAAGAAACCACTTTCTTTGCTCATTCTTAAGACACAACTCCTCATCTGCTCAAGTTTTATCATGAGATTGCAGCAATTTAGTCACATCTTCAAAATCCACTTCTAGTATTCTTGCCATTTTGACCACATCAGTAGTGACTTCTTTCACTTAAGTCTTGACTATAGATGACACTTTCTTCCAGTAATAGGCTGTTTTATCTACATGGAAAAATTTGTTTAGTGTAGCCACATTCATCAATGATTTTAGTTATGGATTCAGGATATCTTGCTGCAGCTCCTGTATTAGCACCTGCTTCACCTTGCATCTAAATCATGAATCAACCTCTGCTTCAGACTTGTCTTCTGCAGCTTTCTCATCTGTCTCAGCCTTCATAGAATTGAAGAAATTTAGGGTCTTGCTCTGGATTAGGCTTTGGGTTAAGGGAATGTTATGGCTGTTTTGATCTTCTGTCCAGACTACTCAAGTTGTCTCCATATCAGCAATAAGCCTGTTTCACATTTTTGTCACTGATGTGTTCAATGGAGTAGTACTTTTACCTTCTTTCCAGAACTTATCTTTTGCACCCACACTCAGCTAACTTTGATACAAGAGGCCTAGCTTTGGTCCTATTTTAACATTTTAACATGCTTTTTTCACTAAACAATCACTTCTAGCTTTTGATTTTAAATGAGGGACTTGCAATTCTTCTTTTCACTTGAATATTTAGAGCCCATTGTAGTGTTATTAAGTGACTTAATTTCAGTATTGTTGTAATTCAAGCAATAAGAAGACCAAAAGACAGGGAGAGAAATGCGAGAACAACCAATCAGTGGAGCTGTTAGAGCACGCAATTTTACCTATTAAGCTCGCTGTCTTATATGGGTGCAGTTCATGGTGACCTCAAGCACTTATAATATTAACTTCAAAGAGTGAAAACAGAGAGATATAATAATAATTTTAAAAATTGAAATAATGAGAGAATTACCAAACTGTGACAGACATAAAGTTCACATGCTGTTGAAAAAAAAATGGCACTGATAGACTTGCTCAACTCAGGGTTACTACAAATCTTTAATTTGTTAAAAAAAAAAAAAGGCAGGATTGACAAAGCTCAGTAAAGAAAAATGCAATAAAAAGAAGTATGCATACATGAGTTGCTGGAAAGAAGACGTTGAAATCTTCAGCTATAAATGTTGTTTTGAATGTTTCTTCTTTCAGCTTTATCATCTTTTGTCTCATTTTCTTTGAAGCTTTGTTTTTCAGTGTACACATACTTAAGGTCATTATCATTATGTAATAATGTCCCTCTGTTTCCAGCTATTTTTTTTACAGTTGTTTACTTTCAATTATCCTAATACAGCTACTCCCTTTTTAAATTAGTATTTCTCTCTCTCTTTTTTTTTTTTTTTTGAGTTGAAGTCTCACTCTGTTGCCCAGACTGGAGTACAGTGGCCACTCTACCTGCTGGGCTCCAGCGAACCTTCCACCTCAGCCTTCCAAGTAGCTGGAACTACAGGCGCGCCCTACCATGCCCAGCTAATTTTTTGATTTATTGTAGAGATAAGGTCTCACCAAGTTGCCCAGGCGGGTCTCGAACTTGCGGGCTCAGGCAATCCACTCAACTCGGCCTCCCAAGGCACGGGATTACAGGCTGAGCCACCAAGCTCGGCCTTAAGTTAGTATTTCAATAGCAGATCTTTTTACTATCAAACAACTATTAGTATTACATTTGAGGTGAATTTATTCAATGCAGCATATATTTTAGTCATGTTTTTTATTCACTCTGCCAATTTATGTCTTTTTACTGGTATATTTAGACTACTTACATTTAAGATAATTATTGATATGGTAGTAGTTAAGTCTGATTTTTAAAAATTTATTTTGCACCTGTTTTCCTTGGTCTCATTTTTTTTGTTGTTTTGGTTTTCTTGCCTTTTTACAGTTACCTAAACTTTTTCAGAATTTCCTTTAGATTTGAGTGTTTCTGTCTTTATCCTTTACTATATTTGCAATATTAATTGCTCTGAGGATTAAAATATATCTATGAGACTTAAAATCATCTATTGGTATTATTATTTTAGCACTTTGAATAGTGTACACAATTCTTTCTTCTACATGTATGTCCTTTACCTTCTCCCACTTTTAAATATCATTGCTTTGAGAATCACAAATAATTGTTTTTTTAAAATTATCAAATATGTGATGGGCTTAAAGGAAGCCCAAACCCCAAAGATATGCAATACACCCATGTAACCAACCAGCACTTGTATCCACT
Source organism: Carlito syrichta (assembly GCF_000164805.1). Classification (NCBI taxonomy): domain Eukaryota; kingdom Metazoa; phylum Chordata; class Mammalia; order Primates; family Tarsiidae; genus Carlito; species Carlito syrichta. The sequence goes on from NW_007259598.1 coordinate 136,229, forward strand.
GAAACTAAAATTTAAGAAAAAAAATCATCAAATGTAACTTTCAAAACTTCTGTGGAAAAGAACAGTTTGCTTTATGTGCTCATATTCTGTTCTTTCTGATAGTACTTCTTTCTTTGTAATGCTCTAAAAATTGTTATCATTTCTTTTCTTTTTTAGTAACTTCTTTTAGCCAGTGTTTAAATGGAGGTCTACTAATAGCAAATTCTTTTAGTTTTATTCTCAAATTATTCATCTGAGAAAAATTTCTCATTCTTAATGGAAGTTTTGCTGGGTATAAATTTTGTAATTGCTGTTATTTTCTTTCAGTGCTTGAATAATATGCATCTATTCCTTCTGACTTCTGTCATTTCTGATGAGAAACTCATTAATTTTTCCTATAAATAATAAATCATTTCTCTCTGGCTTTTTCATGTTTTTTTCTTTGCTTTTATTTTCCTAAATTGAATTATAAAATATTTTGGCATAAATTTTTGGATAGTTTATATTTTAAGAGATTTCTTTGACTTTTTTAGATATGAAGATTTGTGACTTTCACCACATTTGGGAAGTTTTCAACCATTTTTAAAAAAATAATGAAGACATTTCAGTCTCACTTTTTAGTCTTCTCTTTATGAATCTGTGATTATAGAATTATTGAATCTTTTGTTCTCATTCTCCAGTTTCATGAGGCTGTGTATTTGTTGTTGTTGTTATTTTCTCCCTAATATTGAGATTTGGCTTACTACAATTCTCTTAACTCAAGTTTTTGTTGTATATATTGTCATCTCCACTCAAATATGGAACCCATCCAGTATGTTATTTTTTTCTTCAGTTTTATAATTTTAATTTTGTACTTTTTTGACTTTTGTTTCTTTGCTGAGTGCTTCTTCTGGTTGCTTATTTTTGGCAAGGTATAAATATTGTGCTTATCCATGTCAAATTTGCTTGAGGTTGCTGCAGGTACTGTTGCTCAGTCCAGGGGAGAAATGAACTTGTGTGGGTGTCTTCTATTGCTGGATTTGGAGGCTGGGAAATGATAACTCTGTGTGTTTTTTCTCTCGTGAGATGGAAGAATATATGAATCTCTGCCGTTGTACTGTTTCTTAGGTCCTATGTTCCCAAGTCAGTTTGCCTTCTTCTTATCACCTTTAAGAGTTCCTCTTTGATTTTTCACTTGCATTATATCCAGAGTTTATATCTGTGCTTAGTGTGAAGGACCCGGGGGAAAATGGGTCTACTCCATCTTGTCTAAACTAGAGTTTCATTGTTATATTTTTTAATTGTCTAACTTTGAAATATAAAATATACTTATATCTGAATATAATCCTAGAATGTATTTTGAGCCCAAAAGCAAATGTTATGTTAAACTTTAAATACAACTACCCAATCTTGTAGCAGAAAAAAATAATATATGAAGTACATTTATAGTCCTCCATTGAATTAGTGCTTTGTAAGCAACTTATTTCTTTTTTATATGGGTAAATAATTTATTTTTTAAACAAACAAATAATTTGCTGCATCTTAAAACATTTTACTTTCTGAGTAAATTGATGCAATGCTAATTATACTTGTACTTACTAATTGATTACCACCATAGAAACTTCTCTCCTAATTGTTTTAAAATTTGTAATGCTAACCTTCACTTAAAAGAAAAAAAAATCTGTCCACAGATAATTTGCAAGTACTATCTGCTGGTAGCAATGTAATATACTTTAATTATAATACAATACAATTATTGAAAAGATAGAAAATGTAGCCAAAATTGCTAGAAAGGAAGAAATTTAATAGGAATTTGTGACTAATTAGTTAGATGATTCTGTTTAAGTTTCTCTTTCTTTGTGCCTTACTGAGAGTCTGCATACATAATAATGAAAGTACACTAAGTTTCTGAAATGAGAGAGACACTATAGTCATAAAATATGCTCTTATTTTCTAGTAGGCCTAGTCTAGCCAACCCTCTTTGTTCTCAGAATCTTTGCAACCCTATTCAAGTGTGCAGTGATTGATTAGAAGTCTATCTTTTTCATTAAAATAAGAATGCTTTTTGAGATAAGTTATTACTAAAATCACCTGTGTATCCACATCACTATTACTTTGCACAATGAATTTTATATAAAACCTTCCAATGAATATTTGCGAAATAACTAAATATAGAATAAAATCACAGGATGATATCATCAGAGACAAAAGGGAAAAGTAAAACCAGTTATTGTTTAATAGATACTATAAAATATTTTATTACTTGCATATCTACTTTTCTAGAATCTGACTCAGCTCAGTTTAAGATTTGAGATATGAAACTCCTATTATCACTATAAGAACTGATTTCTTATGGTGAACAGATGAGGAGGTATGTGTTTCTAACCCAGAACAAGCTGGTTCATAGGATGTTTTAGCATCTAAGGTTGGGAGAGGAAGGAAATAAAGAAACCTGTTTACCACTTGAAGGCATATTAACAAAAGTATGCTCTGAGGATAAATTGCTTCTTATGATATTATTCAAAAAACTATTTTACTATTTAATTAAATATGGATATTATGAGTATACCGATAGAATTTTAGTTCCCTGGAAGTCACACAAGAAAATGCTACTTTAGAGTTATTCAAGATTATGGAGATTCCATTCTTCATAATTCAACTGATAAAAATCTACAAGTGAGTAGTAGATAAGGAAGCAACAGTTGATGACATAGGGTAAAAGAAAAATGCCATTTTTTATTTTAATACCCATCTCAACATTTTTGTGTTACTCTGTTTATCTAAGTTTAGCGGTAGTCATCTGGTTTTAACTTTAGTAAAATGAAGTGGCAATTGGCTTGTGGACACCTCCAGAATGCTATAATTTTACAACTAAAGTTTGTGGAACATCTAAATGTCAAACAAAAAAAGTCAGATTTGTATTTTTAAAATTTTATTTATTTAATTATATTTTTAGAGATGTGTCTTGCTCTGTCACCTAGACTGGAGTAAAGTGGAGCAATCATAGCTCACTGTTGACTCAAACTCTTGGGCTCCAGCAATCCTTTTGCCTCAGCCTCCCAAATAACTGGAAATACAGGCATGTGCCACCATGACTGGATAATTTTTAAAATTTTTTTGTAGAGACAAGGTTGTTGCCCACACTGGTCTCAAGTTCCTGACCTCAAGCAATCCTTCTGACTCAGCCGCCGAAAGTACTAGAATTACAGGTCTGAGTAATCATGCCTGGCCAAATTAGGTTCTTAAAAAGGGAATGAATTAATCCTTCTAATGTAATTCTAAACACTAAAAAAATTGATAGTTATCTTGAGGAGGATAGAATCACAGACACCAAGAATAAATAAATCTCAGATTATACTCACAAAAAAACACTACTCCACCAAAAATAATGAACCTAGGAAATACAGAGCATTAGTCTGTAAGTGGGAGTCTATTAGTTAAACAGTTAAATTTGTAGTTGGATATTTTCAGCAGTATCTTCTGATTGTTATTTATTATAGCTGCAAGATCTGTCAAAGGCTTTTAGTTCATGAAATATGATATAAGTTTGACAATATGTAATTTATATAGAAAATACTTCTAGAGAAAACAAGGAGAAGGATGTTTATAGAGGTGATCTTGTGTGACAGTAATATATCTTAAAATATTTGAGATTCATAGCAATTTTTTCTCGTGTCAAAAACTACATTTTTACTCAAGTGCTTGTTTTTGAAAATCATCAAGCTTTTCTGTGCTGGAAAAAGCCAAGGGGTACTAATGTGAAACTGGAATACTTCAAAAAGTATATTTATGCATATTTATTATGCAAACAAATTTATTATCTGCAAAGTATGGTACAAATAAAAAGTAATAATTTCCAAATAAAATGTTGTTTCCCCGTTGTGAGATTAAACCTGCAAGTGAATTCTAGAGAAACATGACTTATTCAAAGTAAGAAGAATGAATTAATCAAGGTGTAATTAACTGAAATTTGCATTAATTAAGTGACTTGGAAGGTACTCCATAGAAACAAAACCCAGTTACATAACTACTGAATTAATGTGGTTTCGTTTAAATATGAAGAAAATGTTTTGTCTTTAAAAAACATTTTTAAAACTAGCTTTCATCTCTTTGGAATTAAATCATTCTAATTTGTTAAGTAATTAATTCACTTGGTAGTTTTACTCTAATATCTTTCCAAGAAGCACTTAGGTGGGCTGAAAACTACAGATTAGAATAGCATCATAGAGGCCTCTTGTATAATTGTTCTGCTTTTTGGATTGTGGTTAAATGTGTTGGCTGTGAGTGATACTGTTATACTGGTAGATTATGTATATATAATCTGACAATCCTTGATACATTTAATGTTCTATTGTTGAAGTTGTTTTTCTTTTTCTTTTTTTTTTTGAGTTGGAGTCTCACTCTGTCACCCAGACTGGAGTGCAGTGGCCGCTCCTGGCCACCGCAGCCTCGACCTGCTGGGCTCCGGCGATCCTTCCGACTCAACCTTCCGAGTAGCCAGAATTACAGGCATGCGCTACCACGCTCGGCTGATTTTTTTGATTTATTGTAGTGATGAGGTCTCGCTGCCCAGGCGGGTCTCGAACCCGTGGGCTCAGGCAATCCATTCACCCCAGCCTCCCAAAGGCGCGGGATTACAGGTTGAGCCACCGAACCCAGCTTGAAATTGTTTTTCATGTACTATATAGTGCCCTTTGCATTAGAATCTCTGAGAACAATTTCTCTAAGGATTAAGATTAGTTATTATATTGCTATGTAGTTTATATATAATCCATGTAAGTATAAGGTACTCTTGAACTTCCAAACAAACAGCAAGGGTAGGTACTCTCTCAAAAGATAAGACTAATTAAAAGGTTAAGTTAGCTAAAATGCAAGAGAGATCTCTGCCAACTATAAACAAAAAAGAAATGCAAAACAGTGATAAGGTGAGGGTCCTAGCCTCCTAGGTGCAAGATTAGTCTTTGCATGATGAGGTCAGACAGGGAAACATATTCAGGCTCCCTATTTGAAGAAAACATTGGGTGAAAAAACTCAGTTATGAAAAGAGGCTGAAGAAATGATTGAAAAGTCACTGCCTTGAAAAGGTAGCTACCAAACTACTGTAACACAGATGCAGCTTGACAATGAAGAACTGAACTTGGCCCCTCACTAGCTCAGACTCTATATTGTAATATCACAATATAATTGTGCCCTGAGTAACAAGCTGCCTTTATTAATTTAGTTCTGGTTCTACACTGGAAACTCTAAGAGCAGGACAGAAGGAACTGTAAAACCATAAACAGGATAATACTGAAAAATTAGCATGCTAAGGATGAGAGTTGTTCATAGAATTAACCAGAGATCTCTAGTTACATAACAATAATAGCAATAAATAATAGTAACAATGAAAATTATAGTAATTATGAGAAACTAAAAACACATAACTATATTATATTAATTTGAATATAAAGTTATTTATTAAACAATCCAAGTTTGCTTTGGTAATTTTTATTGTTACATACACACTAAAGGAAAACTTTTTATTTTAGGATCAGGTTTTTATTATATCAATTTGTTGTCCTAGAACGTAATATTGGCGTTAAGGATTTTTGGAATGGAACAGCTACTGGTGATGGCAAGATTCAAAATGTGATGCTGGCAATGTAGATGTAGCAGAATGAAAGTGAAAGCTGCTGCCATCAAGGAGGTCAAGGAGAAAAGTGAGTAGAATACTGGATGAATTGTCTGTGATTATAATGGACTTGCTTATGATGATGACAGAAATGTGAATGGAGTGAAGGACAATAAATGGAGTACCAATTTTTTATGACTAAGCATGATTTACCAGATGTCAGAACATAACAGTGATGAAGAGGAGAGAAGCCAAGTATCCCATGGTTTTTAAATCAAATGCACTAATATTGCTAGTCTTTCATAATTACCTTATTCGTTCATTTATTTACTCAAAGTATTTAGTGAGAACACTCAGTGGTTTATTTTCCTATTTTTTAAGACAATGTAAAAAAGACTATTTTCTTTGTACAGTAGCAATTTCTCTGTAGTTTTCTACACTTAGCAGAATTCTCCAGAATTTATTTTACCTCCGTTATTTTCTAATTGTACTCACCTCTTTTGTAACTATCTTCTCTATACTAATGTTTCATTTTCTTGAATTTCAGAATTAAATGATCATGTGATTATTTGATATAAATAATTACTAATGTTTAAATGCTGATAAATAGTATTTAAAAGAAATCATAATGTTAACACGTGCTTAACTCTACTTCCATTCATCATAACTTTCTATATTAGATCCTTGGAGTCATGAAAACTAAATGCTTTGACACTACTTTTTTCACTGACATTATTATTCATTTCATTTAACAGTGTTATTAGTCTTACCTTCTTTCCTTCAAATATTCATAAAATCATTAGCAATTTCTTTTAACCCAATCTTAAAAATATAAATGTAATATGATCTCTTTTCACCATCTTTCTCATTTAAGCCATGATTCTCTTTTGTCCAGAGTATTGGAGTAGCCTCCTTTTTCCTTCTTCTACTACTACATTTGCCTGTCTTCAGTATATCCTTTACAAGAGAAAAGAACAGTCCTGGTTATATACAGTCCTGATCATTTCATTCATCTTCTCAAAAGTCTCCGGTAGCTTTGTATCTCAACAATGCAATGCCAAACATTGTAAAAATACTGTCTAAAATATTTTTTTTTCTGACCAGTTGAGTCATTTATTACAACAGGCCACTAGTGGCAGTGGGGACGGAGAGGGGCACACCAGACTCATTTGCCCTTCAGGTAGATCTTGGGAGTCTGCCAGCCTTCAGGGGCGTCCTTCAGGCCCGCCTGCAGCCAGATGTGCCTCAGGTCGGCCTCGAACTTCATCTGCTTCCGTTTCAGTCGTCCTTCCTGGACCTTCCGCCACAGGAATCGTGTCCTCTTGACCAGCTTCCGGTACTTGTGGTGGTTCATCTTCCACCGGTGGATCTACAGGACATTTTTGCACTGCATCGGAGGTGCATCCCCCTGCTTGGTGCCTTCCTCCATTTGGCTAGGCGGACACTTGTAGAACTGGACTGGAGCCACAATCTTTGGGTCCCCAGCATCCAGTCTGGGCGAGAGGCAGCGGGCGGTAAGCCAGCTCTCCAGGGGGCTGATGGACATCTTCCCGGGGACCAGCATTTCAAGCTCCAGCTGCTAGGAGGGAGGCAGCCCTCCTTGGGCCTATCGGCTGCGTGCAGTACTGGGGCCTGCAGGCGCTGCTGCCCAGCGCCCCTGCCCAGGGCACAGCCCTGAAGAGCTGAGAAGTCGGGTTCAGCAGGAACATGTTCTGCGGGCGGCGGCCAGGTGGTCAAGAGAGCATTCTGCCAGCGCGCTCAGAAACTTCCGGTCCGTCCCCAAAGCGGGCCCTGCCGCCGGCAGCCAACCCGCGGTTCCTACACCCAGTACCCCCAGACGTCTTCCCGGCGCCCAAATCCCCGTCGGAGATGGCTTCCGGTTAGGGGAACAGTCGTCTCCATCCCAGCCCTCGCACGACTCTTCTTCAGCTACTCCTTGTCGCTTGCAGAGGCATGAAAACTACAATTTCGATGGTGGTGGGGGGGAAGCTGAAGAAAAAAAAAAAGCCTGTCTAAAATCTTAAATCCTCTTCTACCAGACCCACTTTTACCATTTGGATCTCACCCGTTAGGATGCTTGTCTTTGACTGTTCATCGTCATCCAAAGAGACTATCTTCCTGTTCCCAACTGGCCAGACATGCTCCCATCTCAGGGAATTTACAGTTGTTATATTCTCTGCCTGGAACACCCTTCCTATAGACGTCGTTTGTTCCCCTTCCTCCTTCAGAACTTGTTCAAAACTAACTTCTCAGTAAATCTTTCTCTGGTTAGATGACTAAACTGAAAACCCCTGCCTTAGGAGGGACAGCTCCCTTTCTACCTTCACTTTTTTTTTTTTTTTTTTTTTTTGAACGTTGATCATCATCCATTTATTTGCAACACGTTTGTTCATTTTTTAAAAAATTGTATGTTATGTTTGCTCTATTTCTTTGTTGTTCCTCTCACTCACCAGAATAGAAGCTCGGTGAGGGTGGGAGTTTTTCCTGCTTTGTTTTCTGCTATAACTCTAATACCTAAAACAGTGCCTGTTTTCATTAAATATTTGTAGAATGAATAAATAAATGAATGCCATCTTCCAAATATATGTATTTGCTCCTGTTTTATGACATCGAATGTCATACATTATTGTAGCTACTTAAATATTACCTGTAATATTGTGGCTAGGACTAAATTTCTTTAATTTTTTTCTATAAATTCGAATAATGTCTTTATTGCAAAACTTTTTGTCTGTCATTAATTTTTATTTCAATAGATTTAAGGTTACAAGTGGTTTTTAGTTACATGGATGCATTGTATAGTGGTGAAGAAGTCTGGGCTTTAAGTGTACCCATCACTTCCACTAGTGCACATTGTACCCAATAGGTGATTTTTCATTCCGCCCTCCCCTTCCTGCCTTCTACCTTCTGAGTTTCTGAGGTCCAACATACCATTCTCTATGCCTTGCAGATCCTTAGTTTAGCTCCCACTTATAAGTGAGAATTTACTTTTTGTTTTCCATCCCTGCATTACTTCACTTAGAATATTGGTCTCCAATTCCATTTAAGTTGATGCAAAATACATTACTTCACTCTTATTTATGATTGAATAGCATTTCATTATATATATATATATATGTATATATATATATATATCAGTGGATAATGAAAATGTTTCATTATATATATATAATGATCAGTTGATAATGAAAAATATATATATATATAACATTTTCATTATCCACTGATTATTTTAAGGACACTTTGCTTGATTCTACTTCTTTCAGGACTTCCCCTTCCCTCCCTGACCTGGCAGCTTGTGGTAGGATGCAGACTGCAAGGGCTAAGTTCTTGGGAGATGGTCCCTTGTGTCTCCATTCTGGCAAAGCTCCATGTGGGTTCCAGCAGCACAGAACTGTGGAGTGTCGGCAGTTTCCCGTGTGGGACTAGAGTCCTGTGAGGCTCAGGGAGTCTTCTAAGTCTGTGGCAGGAGCACAGAACTCCTGATTTCCTTCACTCATCCTTTTCCTGTGTATGGAAGTTGTTTGTAGTCTGTGCCTGAAGGTTGGCCTATTTTTCTTCTCTTTGCCTACTGTGAGTCCTGCCATATCTTGGTTAGGTCATGGGGTGTGCTTTTGGTCTCATCCTGCTCTGAGTTCTGAGATACTCCTTTTATTTTTGGTGACTCATGAGATAGGCACACACAGCTGCTTCTAGTTGGCCATCTTGACTGAAGAATCTATCCTATATTTAATCGTGATTGTCTCTTACTTTTCTAACAATTTTTTCTTACTTAATTTTCTGTACCTTTATCACTAATTCAAATCCAAATTTTATTTTATCAAAGCGCCTGAAGAAATATGCATTGAATGATGGTATAGGTAGATTAATACTTCTTCCAATGACTCAACAGTTTTAAAAAACAGAGCTATGTTCCACGCTGAAATAATAACTTCTCTTTCCTGGAAGACTAATTTTCATACTGAAATCATTCTATGACGAATTTCAAATACTCATATTAAGTAGCTTTAATTGTGGTTATTCTATGCCATTTCAAGATGAGAAAAATGTTCTATGTCATTTCTAGATGAGAAAAAATGGCCACAGACCCGTTTAAACAACTATTATTTGAATTCATTTTTCAAATTCTTAAATGATACCATTAAACTTTAAAGAAAAAAGTTCAAATTCCTTAGTGTGAGTTTCAATGTGGTTTCATTAAGCAAGACTTTTCAACCTCATTCGTGTAACCCCTTCTTTTTCTTCACTGGTCTGCCCCTTGCTACTGCTGATTTTGCCAATTTTATGCTAGCATGTGATGATGCAACAGTGTGAAGATTTTCTGTAGCTGCATTTTATATCCAATCAAAAGACTATTGAGGAAAGTAACTTCCTAATTTCTAGATCACAGCCAATTCAGTGTACCAATAGATAGTTTATTTATTTTTAAATATGTCTCAGAAACCAATACAATGATTTGCATGTAATATTTAAAAATATATATATAATTTAAAGCATTTTTCTATATTTTCCCCAAATTGATATTCCACCTTTTATTTGTAGACCTAAAAGTAAATGCATTAAAAAATTTAAATATTAAGATCAGAAATATGACTTTAATTTCTAAACAAACCGCCTCATGTTATTAATGGGTCTATAGACCTGTATTCTTTTTGTATCTGTAAGAAATATGAATGACAATTAAAACTATAAATTGAAAGGGATTCTAAAAAACTCACTTTTGAAGCTGTTATAATTTGATAGTATTGAAAAACGACAGAGATGTACTATGGCTAATGATTGGCAGGGATAACTGGCAGCTGCAAGGCAGGCATTCTATCATGTCAGAGCCCCGGCAGGAAGTAGACAACAAAATCAACAATCACTTTTACATGTACAGTACTTTATCATTCAAACACATCTCTCAAAGTATTTTACAAGACTGTACAATGACTGAAAGAAATAGCAACACTAAGGAAGCAACTGAAAGCTAAATAGCAGGAAAAAGTGATGCCTATGGATTTGATTGAAGAGACAAAACATCTTTGAGCATGCTGATTTGGAGAAAAAAATATGAAATAGTCAAGACATGAGACCCCATTGTGGGAATTTTGTTCGGTGATCATTTCAGTAGAACTATGCAGATAACATCAGGGGATACTTAGCTTTATCAGAGATAATTCACAAAAGAGTTTTCAACTTTTTTTTAAGACCCCAGACAAGGCATAAAGTCAATCACATAGAAATGTTTATGATCACTCTAAATTAATTCTGGAAAAAGAAGTTGGAGTGTATCTGGACAGGGGAAAACAAACAAACAAAATGTTGTCCAGACTTTTATTTACATTGTAGTGGCAAAAACAAGTAGTTATAAAGCACTTATTAAATTATCTCCCATATAGTATTTATTAATTGTGTATTTTATTGATGGCAAAAAGTACTTTTGATTTTACAGTTTTGTATGCTTACTTTAGTGTAATGAAGACTATTGACATTTTAAGGCACATAATTTTCTGTCGGAGTGAGTGGCTTTCCAGCACACCGTAGGATGTTTGGCAGTTTCTCTAGTCTCTTCACACTAGGTGCAGTTGTAATTCCTAAGTCATGATAATAAAAAAGTATGTCTATTGAATAAGTTATATTCTTTGCTGCATGAGTTCAAGTACAAAAATAAAGAAAATAGCATGGACAAAAGAGTCTGTAAATGTGGGATATGTTTGTTTTACAGACAAATAGCTTAAGGCTCTGATAAGCAATACTGCGACTAAAAGGTAATGCGTGGTTATGTAAAGGCTGAGTCTAATGGCTAAATTTATCATTTCTGGTTTCTAAGCAGAAACATCATATTATCCTCCTGAGGCAAGAAGGTATTAACTCAGGCCTCCAAAATTAAATAATTTCAATAAAAATAGATTGGTCATACGCCAGCTATTAGAGAAGGTAAGAGTACACTTTTATAGATGTATTAACTTGTTTTATAGTGAAACTCACATCATCACTGTGGGGCCATTCAAATCATTTTATCAAGATTATATAAAACATAGTCCAGAGGGTAGTATTGCAAATTTAATGTAAGTTTGCAAGTAAAATAGTATAGAACTATATGTCTTCTGCGAGATCTTAATTTCTTCAGTTCATTTTAGGGATAAGAAAAAAAATGAATGAGATCACACTTTCCCTTGTAAAGATGTAAAATACAGCTAGACAATAACATGTCTTATTTTGAAATTGTACCTCCTGTACAAAGTTAATACCTATAAATGTCTTAGTTTTCTATAGATCCAGTTTCCTTTTCTTGGTTGAATGAAATTGTAATGATAGACATTTTTTCAACTTTCTGATGATAACTGAAAAAAAGTTTTCTCTTGCACAATGTATACTTTCATAGATTACTATTCTCATTCTAGACCAACTTCAGGCAGGCATCTTCATCTAATTTATATTTTTTCTTTCTTTTCTAGTTTTTCTAGGAAATGTGACTAAAAATAGCAATATATGTCGTTTTTTAATATTTTGAGCTATATTTTAATATTTTCACTTTTCTTCCATCTAAAATTCCCAAAAACAACTGAAAAACTTTCTTAGAATGACTAAGATAACCAAATACCTTTTAAAAATAATTTTTTTATTAAATGATTGATTTGTTTTTTTTAATATTCTTTAGTTGTGATTATCTCTAATAATACTTTTTATACTATTTTATATCTAAGAATATTTTAGGTGGTTGTTTTCCCATTTATTCAAAAAGTCATTTTGTGTGTGTGTGTGTGTGTGTGTGTGTGTGTGTGTGTGTGTGTGACTGTGGTTATATGTGCATGTATTTCCTCAGGAAATAATTTATTGACACTCATGATTTTCTGTTGTTTGTACAATAGTAAACATAGTCTTGTTCCTCTAGATGCTCATATGTATATTAGTTTGATCTAATAATAAAAGTATAAATGTAACAATTTATATTTTAGTAAATATCTAAATTTGCCAAATACTTCTCTGTACATTTAATATATGCTAACAAACCTGGAAAATATAATAGCTAATGTAGCATTACCTTTATTTGGCATCAATAAGCTAGACTTATTTATAATAATCATACATCACTATCTTAGGCCATACTGCTAGCCAATTTTAGTCTATAATGGATCACTGTAACTTCATAAGAACAGTGAATAAATGTCAGTAGCTGGTCTTTTATCTATAGCTAATATATTATCTAATACTTCTACCACCTATACAAGTCTATAAAGAATGAAGTAAGGTTAGCAATTGTTAATTATCTAGAAAATTTAATGACCGTTTATTTGCAAGTATTTTTCTAAGTATATTATATATGCCAAGCATATATAGTAATGCTGTATAAAGTGACTAGAATACATGAATGAACACTATGTAGATAAAAACCAACATTAGTAAAAAAAAAAATTGTGTGAGCCACAATAAAATAACTATACATAAAAACAAGTTGAAAGCCGGGCTCGGTGGCTGAGCCTGTAATCCCACGCCTTTGGGAGGCTGAGGTGAATGGATTGCCTGAGCCCGCGGGTTCGAGACCCGCCTGGGCAGGCGAGACCTCATCTCTACAATAAACCAAAAAATCAGCCAGGCGTGGTAGCACGCGCCTGTAATTCCGGCTACTCGGAAGGCTGAGGCGGAAGAGTCGCCGGAGCCCAGCATGTCGAGGCTGCGGTGGCCGGGAGCGGCTACTGTACTCCAGTCTGGGCAACAGAGTGAGACTCCAACTCAAAAAAAAAAAAAAAAGTTGAAAATACAAAGTAGGAAGTAGCCTATGTCATGGAAAAGTCTGGAAAGACTTCAAAGAGGTGGTAATACCAGTGACAGATATAAAAAAAACAGGGAATTTACTAGGTGGAAAAAGAAAGAAGCTTGAAGATACACTGTGAATAAAACTGCGGTGTGAGAAAGTTTGTGGCCTAATCTTGTAAAGAAAAGTGAATGTACAGAAATTGTTATAAGATATAAGTCTCTAGAATATATTGGGTCCTTACTGTGAAAGATATTGTGAATATGACTCTTTCAACAATAAGAAATTATGCAAAGCTTCAGACAAAGAAAGTGGCATGATCAGATTAGTGCTTTAGAAAGACAAAATTAGTGTTAGTTTCAGGCAGCAATCAATTGGGTTGGAGAAGAATATTTTAAAAGAATGATAATTAACAGGTGAAGGGACGATTTCTTGCTTGCCCAGCTGGCATTCCCTATTCCCTCCTCCCAACAGTACCCTGTCTTTTTACTGAGGAACCACCACTCTTCTACTGTGGAACACACAGGCAATTTGTATAGTTTTCTTTCTTGTCTGACTCCGCCAGTGCATTCTAATCAGTGTGAACTCTAAATCCCCTTGTACAACAGTGTTTCAGGGAAAGACAGGGTTCCAGACCTAAACAGTAAATGTGTGGTGATTTCTATACTCTCGGTGATTTGTTCATTAGGATCCTATTCAATGAAACTCAGAAATTTTGCTCAATTAATACGTAAAGCAGGTATCCCCCACTCCCTCTCACTCCTTATGTGAAAACGGAAGCTTACAACCCAGGCTAAATATAATCTTTCAACTTGTATTTGAATCTTACACCTGGATGAGTTGAGGTCCACAAGAACTGCAGTGAAAGAAAAAGTCCACAACAACCTGTATCTGAAACTTGCCCTTCCTCTACCTTTTCATTTTGTGAGTCAAAAAATTTCCTTCATTATTTAAGTTGAACTAGGTTATTTGCAAATAATATCCCCCTAGTTTATTTTAAAAATTTTTTGTGGCAACCTCAATATAATGGTTTCATGGGTAAGACAGACCTATAATTCAAAATTAAATTTGAGGATTAAAATGTTTGGACCAGTTTTCTACATGTATAGTAGTCAAATTTTTGGTTTGTGAGTAAATGTAAATACATACATTACTAGCTAAAAATTTTTTTTTAAGTTGGAGTCTTACTCTGTCACCCAGGCTAAAGTGCAGTGGCACACTCACGGTCACTCCAGTGTCGACTTGCTGGGCTCGGGTGATCCCTCCACCTCAACCTTCCAAGTAGCTGGACCTACAGCCACACACTACTACACCTGGCTAATTTTCTGATTTATTGTAGAGATGAGGTATTGCCAAGTTGCCCAGGCTGTTCTCAAACGCATGAGCTCAGGCAATCTCCTCTCCTTAGCCTCTCAAAGTGCTGAGATTACAGGGTTGAGCCACTGTTCCCAGCCACCTAAAAGAGTTTTAGCTGAACAAAGATGTTTAGTGATTGCACTGAATAAAAATTGCACTTCACAGAACATTGTTTTTAAAGTGATGGGATTCCACTAAAAAATTTATAAACATTTATGTAACATGCATAATGCTTACATATATCAGACATTCATATGAACTAGAATCCCAAGGAAGCCTTAACTGTCTATATGTTCTCTTAGATCTAACATGCTAACACTGGTGATCTTGGGTATGCATAGAGTTAGTCTTTTGATACAAATTTGACTTCCCAGTAGATTTTCTTGCTGAGGCTTTTAAGATCTCAGTATTTATTAATTTTAGTTCATAATATTTATAAATAACTCACTGTACATTCAGTTCTAGCAACAGAAAATAATTTCAATGTCAAATTGGTCCAATGTAAATAACCATAGCTATAGATTAATCATTTATTATAATAAGATAACAATGTTTCAGAAAAGTCATATCATAAATAAAACTTCTTAATTCCTTCTCTTGACCTCAAACTCAAAGATCTCACAGATGGAATATATGTTTGTATAGATCCCAGAACCAAATTCAGAGAAACTGTAAAACCTTGGGAAGAAGGCAACTGAATCCTGATGTGAGATGAATGAGGGACCAAAGGTAAGAATAGACCAGGAATATAGATAGGGGATGCATTCAGTCAGAGAGCTTTCCTCAGTATTTCCCTGGTTTCACTGTGGGCGGTTCAGTTGGTTTATTCCACATAGGAAGGAAGTAGAGTCAGCACAGTATGGTAGAGTATCTTCACATTAATGGGACCTGACAAACACTAAGTTCGCAAAGACCTGTTTATCCTTAATTATTTCCTCATCCTCTACCTCTTCCCAAACCTAGTCTAGACCACTACTAAAGACAGTAATAACTGTTTGAAGCATACAGAAACAATAGCAGGGTTAATGAGTGGATTACTAAAGAACTGGCTAAGGGAGCATACAAACTAAAAGTCGTTGATTCCAGATAACCACAGTAGAGGTTTATCACACCAAAATGATCTCTGGTAGCACAATGGAAAGTTTAAAAAAAGAGACTAAGAACTCTCTATGAAGAGAAAGTAAAATTATGCTAAGCAACAGAAAACACTGGAAAATGAGAAAACTCATACATTTCTGGTGGGACTATGAACTATTGCTATGATGCTATATTGGAGACAAATCTAGAAGTAAATGGTGACATGAAGGATATGTGTACCTCATGAAATAGCATCATACTTATGGATCAGTTTTCAAACAGTTTACTATGAACAAACATACAAGGTGAGAATTTTACTATATTTTTCTAGCAGCAGAAAACTAGAAGTAACCTAGGAGTCCATCACTAGGTTAATAAAGAAAAGTTTCTATCTTTTTATACAGCACAAAGTAATGTCTTGAATTATCTATGGAACCTATTGACATATCTTTAAAAAGTCATGTAAAAAAAGTAAAATTCAAGATATATATAGCACAAAACTATAGCAATTAAAAAAGCATACACATATTGTCTTATGCATTTTTAAGTAATATAATGAAGTTGAATTGGCAAGACATATTACTTTTACTAAAATGGCTATCTACGAGTAGGAAAAGGAATAAAATTTGGGATAGATTGATGAGGAAAACAAAAAAATATCAACTGTCAAATATGATCACATCAATTATATACACATAATCCTAAGGATTCAACTAAAGCTACAAGCAAAATCAAAGCCAAAGCTAAATTTAAAACCTATGAGGAAAAGAAAGAATAGTAAGTTCATAGACTAAGAGAAGCATTTAATTCATCTTTAACCTTATTTTGAATAATTAGGAAGACTCTGTACAGTTTTAATTTTAGAAAATAAATTTTATATGCTAAGAGATGAAGTCACAGAGTCTAAGCATGACTGAAGATCTGCTAAATGTTTAGTGAGTACAATACTACAACTATGATGACAACTACCTGGCCATTCACACTTCTGACCAATTGGCTACAAATGTGGGGATTCTATATTTGCTGGAATGACTCATGAAACTCAGGAAAGCACTATACTTACAATCACAATTTTATTATAAGGAATACAAAGCAACACTGGCCAAATGATATATATAGAGCAAGGTCTGGAAGGGTGCAGATATGAAGATTCAGTGCCCTTTAACAAAGGAATCAGGACACATCACCCTTCTGGCCAATATAGTGTTCATCAAAAAGAAAACTTACCCAAACCTTGGTGTCCAGCATTTTTATTAAGGTTTCATTATATAGACATAAATTGATTAATTGAATCATTAGCCATGTGATTGAACTTAATCTCTAGCACCGCTCTCTTCCCCAAACTCAGGAGGTCGGGCTGATATTTGACTTAAAGCTCTAACTCTTTAATCATAAAAATTATCTTCCTGTTGTTACTAGACCCCATTCTGAGTCATCCCGTTAGCACAAACACAGGTATGCTGCAAAGGTACACTTGAGTATCAAAGACACTACTATCACTTGGAAAATTCTAAAGTTCTAGAACCTTTTATTTAGGAACCAGGGAAAACACCAACAGAATCTTTGTTATACAAGAGTGAAACAGCAGGGAGACTAGAAAAGATGAGACAGGAAAGAGTAGAGATGAAATAGGCAGCATTCTTGTATAGCAAGTTCAGGCACTTGAAATTTTGCTGTAGACAATAGGCAATTGATAGTAGTTTTTAAGAAGAATAGTGACATGATTAGTACATGTTTTTAGGAAGATATTTGGTAGGAGTATGGGAGTTGGAGAAGACTGGGACATTAATGACAAACCTCCAAGATATTAGAGTATCATTATAATTAAGGTGAGATGAAAAGGCACTATCAAAGTTCATTAATGGAAGAGGCTAAATGACAAAGACGTTTTACAATACAGAATCAGAGGTCCAGGACAATACATTGCTTCTGATATTTCTAGTCTAGGAACAGTTTGAGCTCACATCAATGTGTAGTTTTTTTTTTTCTTTCTAAAAATAGATTTATATGTGGATCAGGAAAAATATATTTAGTTTATAAGTATCTGGGCAAAGTTGAACACCCTATGTTCAAGTTTTAAAATGGACTTTGGTGTTAATGTGTCAGAAAAGTTATACATTTACCATAGAAAGATATACATAAGACAGTACATTTGACAATGAGTTTCTTTTCCTATAGCATGATCAGGACACTGCTGAAGGAGCCTCTTCCTGGTGCTATGTGTTGTGTTCTGATAGCTTTAAATTCTCACTATTGCCAGCTTCTTCAGAGAGACAGATTTTTGGGGGGTGAAAAAAATCTTATACCAAATATAAGTAACTAAGGAAGTATGACATGATCAGTTTTGAGCAAGACCATACGTTATTTTTTAACTATTTATAGACATGAGAACATTCCAAAGAAAAATTAATAGTGTTGCCCCTTCTTGGACTTATTTTAACCACAGTACCAACACTGTATTGCAGAAAAGGTAAAGATGGAAATTCTTCATCTACGAAGAGGAAAATCTACGTCTGGAATTCTTCTTGAGGAAAAATTTAAGTCCTGGAAGGAAAGCTTTCTAGTTCAAAATTGTTAACAACATAAATAACACCCTTAGCATATAACAGCTGCAAAACCCCATGCTGAGAGTAAACACGTTATGGAGCTTTGGAGTGTAAATAAATACATGTTTATTAGAGATCAGTCCACAAACTGAGAATGTTCCAAAAGCCAAACAGCTGACAAGAACCCTGGGAAAAAGGGTAAGATTTCTTTTGGTAGTAAACGGATAGAAATTGGTTTATTTTTATTGGTGATGCTGGGGATACCTAGCATTATATACTTAAAAATATGCTGTTATGCTTGTGCTTTTACCTGCTAATGACACAAATGTAAGTGCAAATGAAGTCAATGTTCTGTGCGCATTTCATTTCACAATATCCAAACTTTAAGTAAAAAGGAGAGAGAATATATAACAGTAGCGTTTCAACTCAAAAATCAATAATATAAAAAACCATTTATATAGAAAGAGTCTTTATATCACAGAACACATGTCTAGATTTATTTTGCAAGGTGTAGCTTGTTCCTGAGACTTAAGTTACATTATAGGAAACAAAGATTCTCACGTAGAGTCTTAATTCATGTTTCCCCTCAGGAGATGGCTTTCAGGATATAGGTAACAAGAGAAATCTCAATGTTTCGTGCCCGTGTCTTCCTACCTTTTTAATCCTGAGACTTGATAATACTGTGCTATTGTATTGATTACCCATTCTCTTTAAACATTCTTTTCCAGTACTTTTAACCACAAATTGTAACAATGTAGAGAAAATGGAATTTTCAATACAATTTCAGTGTTGAGTGTGATAATATTAAATCCACTAGAAGTCATTTTTCATTTATATTACATTTTCGGAGGACTCATTGTTGCTACTACCTAGTCATATTTTTTATGTTATCTAAAATAGACAAAAAATAAAGAAAAATGAACTTTTTTAATGGTCTGAACTTTTTCTACATTTTACAAATGTCAATTTACTTAATTGTTCATTGAACAATGTCCATACACAGTCATAATTTTAGAACTGTTTTGGCATATATTACAAGTATTATCATATGTTTATAATTTGGTATTTGATAACTAATCATCACTCAACTTCTGCATTAGAAGTTAAGAAGAGCTATATAAACCATGGATCATAGGTTTCCTAAGTAGAACCTAAAGTTAAGTAAAGCCATCTCTACTGCCTTTGGAAACCAGCACTCTATTTCAATGTTTATTCCACTTCAGTGCCTTATTACTTTACTGAAGTTTCTTGATATTATCTACACACTTCACACACTTTAGCATATCGTGCCTTTGTTTATGCCTTATTCACCTTATTGAATGGATTTCCTACCAGGTAAAGTTCCATCATGATCTAGATAAAACATCACCTATTTGCTATGGGTTTCACTTTCACCAGTCTTATCTCCTATTTCTAACTTCTTACAACCAGTAAAGTCATATTGACATTATAAGAAGGAAAAGGAACTAACACACTCTTACCTGCTCAATACTGGGTTATGTGGTGCATACTATCCTGAGATACCCAAGTTTCATGCTGTTAGCTAACTTGTCCATGGTGACATAAGAAAAGATGTATTATGTCCAAAATGTGAACTGATAGAAAATAGAATGAGCTTGTGCTCTTCAGTTCAACAAGAAGGTGATTTTAATTTACCTAACCAACTTATAGTTTACTAATTTGGTACCCTCTTTTCCCTCTAACCCTTACAAATAGATAAGTAGGTTGCTTTAGTACTTTCTCAGAGCACGGCAGGAGAGCTCTCAATTAGACTACCTTGGACACAAAAGTTAGAAGTATAATAAGATTTAGGTCTGAAGTAAAGTCCTTTTATGGAAATATAGGGAAGGTGTAAGAAATCTTATAGCTTTCTAGCAATATAATCCAGTCAAGATTATTGGAGTTTTCTGCATGTCTATTTTGCATTGTTTGGATGCCAAATTTTTCTTTCTTTCTTTCTTTCTTTTTTTTTTGAGTTGGAGTCTCACTCTGTCCCCCAGACTGGAGTGCAGTGGCCACTCCCAGCCATCGCAGCCTCGAGCCTCTGGGCTCCAGCGATCCTTCCGCCTCAGTCTTTCAAGTAGCTGGAACTACAGGTACGTGCTACCACGGCCGGCTGATTTTTGATTTATTGTAGAGATGAGGTCTCGCCAAGTTGCCCAGGCGGGTCTCAAACCCGCAGGCTCAGGCAATCCACTCACCTCAGCCTCCCAAGGCGCGGGATTACAGGCTGAGCCACCGAGCCCGGCTCAAATTTTTCTTAATGATAA
Organism: Carlito syrichta; assembly: GCF_000164805.1. Lineage (NCBI taxonomy): Eukaryota > Metazoa > Chordata > Mammalia > Primates > Tarsiidae > Carlito > Carlito syrichta. The sequence continues at coordinate 156,782 of NW_007259598.1, forward strand.
AATACTTTGTTGATTTTCTGTCAGTGAGTCTTATCTTTTAATGTCCCTTAAAGAAACATCTTAGAAGAAAAATAGGTTAGCAAGACAGAATGTGTGAATTTCTACCCCTTGACCAAAATTTCAACTAACTATTTGAGTACTATTATTACTCCTAATAGGTCTCAATATTAACAGTAATAACACAAAGCAACCACCCAAATCTTGTGTCATAGCCACTGTCACGTTGATGAACACTTATTGATTTTTATATTCCCAGAATAACATAGTAACACACAGATAAATGCAATTGAAATTGAAGTCCAATAAGTCATTAAGTCAAAATGAATAATATATTCTGAAGCTACAATTTATTAAATTAAAATAAAAGTATGTGTAATATGATGCAGTGTTTTGTATTGTGAAGATGGTCTCATTCCTTCAGGAAGGTGTGTTTGAATATTCTTTCCACTAGTAGCGAGGATGAACTGAGCCTACATATTCATTCTCTTGTTCTGCTTGTGGCCAGTTGCAATTATTTATGAAACATATGGGTAGAATAAGTGTACAGTGTAAAGCCAGAGAATAGAATGGCTATATTTGTATGACACTTGGTGTCTCATATGGGGAATGAACTCCTGACCTTGGCCTCATTAACACTAAGCTCTAATGAGCTGAGATAATGGGCCCAGATTGTATACCGGCAGGTGTCAAATCTAATTTGATTTGGCCATTCTTTGCTTTTTTTTTTTTTTTTTTTGACTGATTTTTAGGCATGTGGTATTCCAGTATATATGCTTTATAATATTTCTAATACAGTATATGTTTAGTTTCTGGTGTTTGGGCCTATAAAGTGAATATTATATTTTAACCACTGTATACTTTTTCACTTCAAGTTGTCTACTGAGTTGCTGCAATAAATGGTATCCCCAAATACATATAATCCCATAGCAGATTTTGTAGTTAGCTGGTCAGGTTCAATAGGTCAAGGTAAAGAATGGTTTTAATAATATATGAGGCAAGTAGAAATTTTTTATTTGAGTAATACAATTAACCTGAGCAGACAAAATATAATGTTTCATTACTTTTGCCTTTGTTAGCTTCCCTCATTCATCAAAACACTCCAAAACCATTTGGTCTGAATCATTATTTTACCACACTCAAGTGGTTTGTTTTATTTGTATATCAATAAAACCAGTCCAAGGGTGCTAAACTATGGTGGTCTTTAGGCAAAATAGGAAAAGTTTAGTTTTAAAATTTTAAGAGAAAATTATAAAATTGTTCTAAAATGTATTATTCTCTCCAAACTGTAAGTGTCTCTCTTACAATTCAACTTTTCAACTTTTGTAATCTGGAAGGAGGGTTTGGGCATCATTACTAACACCCAACAGGTAGAATATATTTGGGAAACCAAATGCAGTGCCTCTGAAGTGTGTTGGGAGAATGAAAGGAAAAACTTGAATGCACTAAACTGAATCTGACACAATAATGGAAGAGTATGACACTCCATAAAGTTTTGCAAAACTTAAAGCTCCACTGCTATTATTGATATTATCTAAATGCAACTCATGTTTCTTAGTGATATCAATGGATGGTGATATCTTCATTTCCTTCAGACGGTTCAAGCTGCTCCTTATTCTCCATGATAGAGACCTGTTTTCATTTTCTTAACTATTTTGTCACAGAAATGCAATGTTTTACATTCTTTCTGACAATATGTGATAGCTGGCATTTGCTGATGCAGGGCTATGGAAGGCATCCCATGTCACATAGATACAAGCTAGTGAGGGCCAATTAATGGCATCTGGCTTTTACTGCTTCACTAAAACACTAAAATAGGAATTGCATATTGTTCTTATTTATTTCTTATGTATCTTCTTAACAGCAGAATGATACTTGAGCTAATGAAGATGAAGATGTAGGAATGCAAGAATAGATGAAGAGTACTTAGAAATATCATCTCATTTTAATTGTCTTACTCCTTAAATGAATTCTCACGGGGACTTGAATCTCCTGTTAGCTTACATAAAATTTTTACTACTTGTAGGAGTCAACAATCTGAATACATTTTTGTCTATTGTTTGTTGTCAGTCACTGCAATTCATCTTGCAACATTATCATCCTCTGTATTTTTTCGTTTGGGGAGAATTAAAAACATATGCAAAGTTCTGACTTTTGCTTAAATATCCTCTTCTTTCTAACCTTTTGTTTAAGATCATTAAAATTTGTCTTTGCCAGAATGAGAGCTAAAGAGATTTAGACCTGCAAAGATCCCAGGAGATTAAGTAAAGGCAGTCACAATTTAGGGTACTATTTTCAAACTGTTTGAGATTCAACTGTGGAGTACACCTAATCTACAGTTTTGTGTACTAACCATGAATATTGTTAGTGTAGTGGTAGGACACTCAATATGAACACTTTTTAAAAAAATCTTCAGGCAGGGAAAGTAAAACAATATCCATAAACTTTAGTATGGTTTGTATAGTTTCTCTCTTTTGGAATCTTAACATTTCTGGCTTATTATGATTTAAAGAGTTAAAAGGCAATTTGACTCAAAAAATGCCATAGCATTAAAGGCATGCCACAATACATATTTATAACAGCATGCTAATATATTTGCTCTTAGAAATTTAATTTTGATACCATATCTACAGGCAGAGAAATTGTAACAATCAAAATATGCTTTACTAAATGAGTAAATTAATTGTTTTGACCATTTGCTATTAAAAATTCATCAGTGAGAATTGTTGCTTTATTTTTCCCCATGACTATTCTAGGCCTTAGAGAGTTTAGAAAGAACTCTAAAACAGGAGCTCAGCTTTTCTTGAATTTTTAGGAAAAAAAAGTCATAAGAAATGTATGAGATTGACACATGCCTGGGTGCGTAGACTGAGGCTGTAAGCAGGAAAAATAAAATATAAGTAATATGGAGAAGGACCAGAATCAAGTCTGTGTAAGCAGCTGTTCACAGAGAAATGGCAAGAAGAAAAGATAGGAAATTCTAAAGTGAGGACAAAGCCATAGGGTAAAAGACTGTGATGGGAACAGATCATTTCCAGGTAAGGACCCGAGAGCTATGTAAGCTCCAAAGGTGTCAAAATAAAGCCAACGATCAGAAGGGGAGATGGGAATAAAATCAAAAACAAAAATTTAGGTAAAACCATAAGTTTGAAGAAAGAAGTTGGGTTAAATATTTAATGTTTAGTTCCATATGTATGTATTATTTAAACTTGCAAAACGTTTTAAGACAGTTCATGCAAAACATTTTACCCTTGTCAGCCACAAGATCTTAGGGACCATGGATATTAGAAAGAGGGTTTTTTTTTTCTGCATTTATTTTCAATTGAAAAGAAAGAAAATGTATTACATCTCACTCAAAGTTATTAAATAACTAGCAGAATTTAGGAAAAATTTGATCACACATGTAAGATGGGCAATTATTATGAAATTCTCTGACCTATACCTAAACATCAAAACACATGACCAATTTATTCATTGTGTCATCATTACAATTACTTGGACCCTCCCATTTTCATTCTTATGCAATGTGAAATTTAAATTCTCTAATGACAATTTACATTGGCCTATGTCCATGACTTACAGTTTCATTGGCACTTCAAACCAAAAAAACAACAACAAAAAATGTAGTTCCTTAAGGAAAAGTTAGGTAGATATTATCAAAAGAAGGAATGAAGTGAAGGATGCTGGAAAAAGAAATACAAACGATCCAGTAATTTGATATTAAGATAACCTTCTACCAGAATCCGAATTTCCTCCAACCCTTAAACTACTTGTAATGCAGCCTTGTATCATACCCAGAAGAGTCTAATAACAAAAGAAAACCATTTCTCCATAACTATATATGAAGGAGTAAATCCATACCTCTGAATTGCTGAAGAGAAGAAGATTAATTAAGGAGACAACACAAAACAATTTTAAGTTCCAATTATGACACCATCAGAATGGTTATTTTTCTGGTATACCATGATCATAGTCATTAAAAACCTATAATTTTTGCTTTCCTCTCCTCCACTATATCTTGTTTTTTAAATCTAAATAGAACTGTTCTAATTTTGAATGTGAAATGCTTAATAAGTACAAATCTCTGAGATGTTTCTAGCTAAGAAAACATTATGGTGTGCCACAGAAGATAACATGATGCTATGCGAGAGCAGAGGATAAGGAGGTAAAGCAACATTGAGAGTAAGCAGTCTTCTCTATCTTTGTATATAAAACCTATGTGTATTAAAAACGGGACCCATTATACAGGCATCTATTCGTTTGGGGATGCATAAAAACTTGGCATAATTTTAGTCCTGGAGGCAAACTCTCATTTTTTTCTTCACATTAGTGTTTAATCTAGACTACTGGTTCTGGAGGCAATTATCACAGTGCACCATTCCTCCTAAGTGATGCAGGACTGTGCAAATGTGTCTGTGTGTGTGTGCACATGTGTACATAGACAGTCTGTGTGTGTGCATATGTGTACATGAGTCAATCTTATATAATACAACCCATTTTTTACATGAAATTGATGCTTATTAATGTGAAAGATTAGATCTGAGACTGATGTGTAACTGTTTTCATATTAGCTTGGTTGATTTTTCTTAAATACAATTTCTACAAATTTCAGTTTTTAAAAAATGCCTTATTAAGTATACAATTTCTTTCATAATCAGAGCAACTACTTTTATACTTAATTATATGCATTATTTAATGAAAAAATTAATCATTTCTCTTGCCTTTACAAATATAAGCTGCTTTACTGTCACTTTGTATTTTATTACTTAGTACCTTTTAATACACACATTTTCCTATTTCAGTGAATACTAAAAGATACAAATTAACAAAGTTGCTTATTTTTCCCTTGTCTGCTCTTGTTTAGACAAGCAAACTCCATGATCCCCTAATACTCTGAGCCATATGTAGGGAAAGCTTATTATGCTGATATTACTGATATGTTGCATATTAGAATAATCTCCAAAGCCAAGGAGAACTAAAGTGTTAATACAATTAAATTCTTAATTTCTAGTCCAAATATTTTGCTTCCCTGTAGTAAATTCTGCTTGCTAAGATATAACACATGTGGGCAGAAATAAGCCTCTCTATTCCAGATTTTCCAGAATTCTACTCGGCCTTTTTTACTTTGATAATCAAAATATCCCAATAGGTAAAAATTATCCCTATATTGTTATAACTAGAATGACTTAGTAATTAGTAATTTTATATTATTTCTAAATAGGATAAAATACTTATTAAAAATTACAGAAATGAGACAATCTGAAATTACAAGTACACAATCACATTCATATGCACACATATTTGCACTTATAAATTTTTAGTTATTGCCAATATGTATACTGTGTAGTTTAATACCAATTTCCTAACTCATACAATCAAAATAATAATTTGATTATATGAGGGGTAGAGGTGGAGTTTAAGGCTGTATTCTCTTTAAGATTCTGGGGTTTCTAATTTGTGTGTCCTATCATGTCCTGGACTATCTGCCCTGACTTCTCTGAGGTTATTGGCTTCTTGTTGTAAGTACTTGTGTGAATTGCTAAATATTTTTTGTCCTCTTTTTTATTAATCTGGAAAGCACAATTTATTCTTTGTGATGTTGAGGTTTCTCTCTTTTGCTTTAACCTGTTTCTGTGAAATTTATGGCACTGAATTTTTTTTAAATGGTAAGTAAGTATTTCAACCTTGTTTACAAGTAAGAATCAGAACATATTTTAGACCCAAACAAAAGCCTAACCTAACCATCTTAGCAAGTGAAGAAGGGTAAAATGATCCATGTGATACTGGATTTGAATTGAAGATATTAGCATGAATTTATAATTAGCATAATATAGATACAGGTGGTAACATAAAAATATTTTATGTGTATATGTCTGCAGAGTTTTAATATAAGCACACATATATCTTTGTTCTGTCAGCATAGCCAGCCTAAAGTTAACTATGTCCTCATAGCAAAGAGCATACCTAGCACATATTTCTAGTTTTCTAATGCTACTCTCCAATAAAAGAAATCAAATCTCCTTAGAGAAATGGCAAATTCTAATGTTCAACAGAAAATGTATAAGATGAGACTGGAGCATAGAAAAAGTATTGCTCAAAACTCATGCAGCGTTGATGGGGATATGTCAAAGGCACATAGGAACAAAGTGAAAAAACTTCCATTTGCAAAGCTGTAACAAAATGTATGAAGTAGCATTAGATTATAACTTAAACTATAAAGTAAATGCATATTCATAAATCCATACTGATATAAACATATAATTGAATAAATGAACAAATGTGGAGAAGAGACAAATCTGCCATGCAGAAGAATTCCAAATAATTTATGTAAAATACTCTATGTAATGGTTAATTTTATATGTCACCTTGATTAGGCTTAGGGATGCCCAGATTATTGATGAAATTATTTCTGGATGTGCCTGTGAGTGTGTTTCTGAAAGAGATTAATATTTGAATCAGTGGACTGAGGAAAGATTACCTTCACCAATGTAAATGAAAACCATTCAATCTGTTGAGGGCCTGGATAGGACAAAAAGACAAAAGAGGAAATTTTCTCTTATTGGAACTAGGACATTATCTTCTCCTGCCCTTGGACATTGGCACTTCTGGTTCTCAGGTTTTGGACTACAGTCAAGACTTACACCATCACTCCATGTCCACTCTGCCTTCTCAGGACATTAGACTCAGATTAAAATTGTGTTACCAATTTTCCTTCTTCTCCAACTTGCAGATGGCTTCTAGGCCTCCATAATTAGGTAAACCAACTCCCATAATAAAGATCTTTTTTTCATATCTTTTCATCATATATCTATGTATCTATGCTATCTACTTTATCTATCTACCTATCTATCTATCTATCTATCTATCTATCTATCTATCTATCTATCTATCTATCTATCTATCCATTCTATCATCTATCTCTATATATTTACCTATTGGTGGTTTCTCTGGAGAAGCCTTGACTAATAAGCTCTGTGTTCAAGGATGACATAATTCCTTACCTTTTTGGTGTGGCTGTGTATCACAGCTCTTTCTTGCAAAATATGAAGAAGGATGGAGAAGAAAAAAAAAAAGAGTAACTTTCCAGTGAAGAAACCTGGCAAATACTACTTCAGCTACGTGATTAAGGCCAACATTAAGTTATAAATCATGTTGACAGTATGTACCCTTGATATGATGTGATGAGAATGGTACTTACTGCTGAACTCCTCCCACAAAACCATAACTCCAGTGTTATCATGAGAAAAACATCAGAAAAATGCCTGTAGAGCACATCCTACAAAACTAATCAGTGCTTAAAACTTTTAAGGTCATAAAAAATAAAGTCTTAGAAACTGTCACTGGGGCAAGAAGCCAAAGAAAACATGATTACTAAACAAAATATAGTGCTCCAGATAAGATCTTGAAACAGAAAAACAACTTTATGTAAAAAACTAAGGGAATCTAAACAAACTATGAAGTTTAGTTAATGATAATATATCATTACTGGTTTGTTAATTGTAAAGTATGCATCATACTAATGTGAAATGTTAAGGAAACTGGATACTGGGCATATGAGAACTCTCTGTACATTCTTTTCCATTTTTCTTTTTCTTTAAATCTAAAATGAGAATAAAGTCTATTTAAAACAAACAATAAAACAAATAAAAATAAAGAAAATCAACTAAGCAAATAATGCCCCCAAGCGCTTACCTTGTACAAATCATTCTTTCTTCATCCACTGTTCTTCATAGCATATGATACTTCCCTTGGAGCACCATAAAAATATTTTAGCGAACAATAAAAGTCTCATGTGAACTGATAATACATACCAGTAAAATATAAAAATTATTAAAAAGTTATGAGTTTTGCATATGTATTATCATTGCACTATATATGTATGTATATAAATGGTTTAATTTTAGTGATGCCTATGTTTAGTTGGATCATACAGTATCTGAAAATTTGACAAATGGTCTCAACTCCAATAAGTTAGTACAAATTGGTGCCAAAATGAGACTGCTTAGAAGTGTGTGTGTGTGTGTGTGTGTGTGTCCTTCCATCAGGTTGCTAGTGTGTTTTAAACAAACAACAAAAAAATGTTGTGGAATAAAATTTTAAGTTTGGATATTTAAATTTTTAAAATAGCACTCACAATAATAAATCAATTTAATTCCAAAAGCGACTACTGAGCACTGCCCTTTGCAAAATGCTGCCCAGTTATAAATGAAAGGCAGAAAGAGGACTAGAGAGAGAAATAATTTGACTCCTTAGTCTCAAACAATTTGATTCATCAAAAGAGGAGATTCAAAAGGGGAGGCAGACATGAAATTTGAGGTGGGAAAGTACCATAGAGGAAAATTATAAACAGCCACATACCTCATAAATCACACAAAACTGAGCTGGCAAGCATTATCTGACTCAATGGGCCACGTGTTAACACCATCTAGGACATACACCTTTAGTGAAAAAGTCCTAAGCTAGAAAAATTGAATTTCTTTATTTGATTTAAGCATTTCCAGGCTCCTATCTTAATTATCTTTCCTTGCTATACTACTTATTTCCTTTCTTCTGAACACCCTCACATCCCAATAATGCACAGCGCACCATTAAATTCTACATTCACTTTCCTGATCTCTGGCATAATCACGTGAAAATACACACAAAGAACAAACAAATGTTCTATAGTTCTATGTCAAGACTACATGAAAATTGGTTACCCAAAGAATGTAATGCCCTGTTTTTCCAGTTCCTCCAGCACCTATTGAAATCTGTTTTCAAAATTTGTTAATATTATTTGCCACAACTCCAAGACAATTTAGAAAATATCCTAATGAAACTAAAGTGTGCATTTACGTGTGCACTTGCTATCAAATACACAAACAAAATTGTGTTGGAAAAGTGGACATATAAAAAGCATTAAAAGAAAGGCAAGCTAGAGCTGCCTCATCAAATTAGGTCAACAGTATATTTTCAGTCTGCCTTAAATAGGAGATCTGTGTTTTATCCCTGGGCCAAAGGCTACAGATAACTGTTTCTGGATCCAGCTCTACTTTAAACTAATTGTATTATCTGGATTTCCTACATCTACCTACATGCATTTACATAATATGCACATTCATACATATATGCACACATGTTTATTAAAAGTTAATGCAGTCTTTATTTTGCCTTCTGTGACTTGAAAATGAGTTATTCATGTATATAATAGTGTTTGATAAATCTCTTCCCAACTCCTAAGTGTTTCTACAATTAATATTAAACTATTTAAAAAATAAAAATTATTTTAATTGTATGCATACAGTTATGGGTTAAATTATATCCCCCCCATCTTGAATTTCTAATTCCAAGTCCCTATGAATGTGGTATTATTAGGGCATTTGCAGGTGATCAAGTTAAGATGAGATCACTGTGGTGGCCCCTAACTGATTATGGTGGTGTTCATATAAGAAAGGGAAATGTGGACACAGAGACATATAAGCACACAGGGAGAATGGCACGTAAAGATGAACACAGCGGTTGGGTGATACAGATACAAGCCAACAAATGTCAAACATTGCCAGAAACCACCAAAGGCTAGAAAAGAGACATGGAGCTGATTCTCCCTCAGAGGTTCTCAAGAAGAATAAAATCTGTCAACATCTCGATCTCAGACTTTTAACCTTCACAACTGTGAGGCATTTTGTTTTTGTCATTGAGGCTACCAGTTTGAAGTACTCGGTTACTGCAGTCCTAGGACACTAATTCAGATATTGATAAATTATAAATATAAGCCAAGAGGAAAAATGCAAACATACATTTTTTTAAAAACCTGTGGAAATATTTAAGATAACTTAAGCAACGTTACTAGAAAATTTGTTTCCAAAGTCATGTAACAAAGACTTACCATATTTTTTATTATTTGTTCATTCATTCAACTATGACTATTAATATCTTTACAATATACCAAGTATTAGTTAAGTGCTGTGGATATACCAGTGGAATCAGGATTGTCAGCAGTTGAGATTGGAGAGGGAAGCAATGATAGGATGACTGTATATTTGGGTTTTCCTGGGACATCCACTAATGATGCTATGTCATCATAATTTTCAATGACTTCTTTTTTTCATTCTCAAAAGTATTCTGATCTAAGTCACAAATTACATGGTTGCTTTACCTTGAGGTCCTAATAGGAAGTATAGATCATTCCACACAAGATCAGAAGTCCTAGTATCTTTGAAGGAAGGAGGTGGAATGATATAATTCATGGATTAAAAGAAATATTATATGAACCACGGAGAATAGATCAGAGGAGGAAAGGGTAGAAACAGAAGGTTGTAAAATAAATTTAAAATGTGTGATAAATCTAAAAGAAGTAGAAGCCTCTTTCTACCTGATGGAAGCTAAAAATCTGTTCACTGAAACACAACAAATTTTAATAAAAAGTAAATTTAAATGTATCATAATAGAAATATCAGATATACTTATTAGCTATAGTAAGTTATAAGGTGACATGATTTTTTAAAAAATCATTCTCTGGAAGCTCATGTATATATTTTACATCTTGATTTATGAAGTTGGTCATTGTTCTACATTTGTGGGAACTGATCCATGTCCTTCTAATGCCTATTAATGTCTGATTAACTGCCCTTGTTTTAAATACTAACTAATATAGAGTGAACAATCCTTCATCTAGAGACGCTTTAGTAGCTCTGAGACCAAAATTGACCCAACTCCTTCACTGCTGCATAGAAGTTATCCCAGTTTGCTTTGTTATCTCCTAGACCAGCCCAAGCACTTTCTCAAAATTCCTCCCAGACACTTTCTCAGTCACTGCTTAATGATCTGCTTCAATGAGATTGAGCCACTTTCCCTCTGACCTGCTGCAAAAAGTAGTCAACATAGTAACTTTAGTATCCTTCTTTATCCTGTCCCATTCTGGCTTTGCAACTTTTAATTTGCTGTTGATTTCTGATCACAAGGCATAGAGAATCAGCCTCTGATTTCAGCAGTCTCTCTACTCAGGCTGCAAAACTCTACAACTAGTATTTGATCAAGTTATTCCTCCCCACCACCCCACTCAAAACTGTCTACCTGGTCTCAAATAAAGCAAAGTATGAGAGAAAGTATATGTTCTATATGTAAGCAAACCTCATAGTAATTGAGCAATAGAATCAGCACACAGGGAATAACAAACTATATTTCTTTAAAAATCTAACAGATATTTTTTAAATTTGTAAATTTTTTATTTTAAGGATGTGGGGTACAATTCAGGGTTAGACATACAAATGTTCATTATGCAGGTACCTTTGTTGATGAGGACCTGGCAACTTCCCACTACTGCCAATCCTGCCCCTTCTCTCCCCTGGTAATTTCCCACTGCTGGCAATCCCTTTCTCATAGTATTATGATAATTGCTCAAGGTCCACTTATGAGTGAGAACATGTGGTACTCAGTTCTTTGTTTCTGTGATAGATCACTCAGTATTATAGACTCTAAGTCCACCCAAATTGCTGTGAAGTTCATAATTTTGTCCTTAGTTATGACTGTGTAATATTCCATTGTGTATGTACCACTTCTTTTTTATCCAGCCCTCTTTCAATGGGCAGTATGGTTGGTTCCATGTTTTTTTTATTGTGAATAATGCTGCAATAAATGTGTGTGCAGGTATCTTTTTCATAGAGTGATTTGAGTTCCTCTGGGTATATTTCCAATAGGAGGATTGCAGGGTCATGTTGGAGTCAATTTTTAGATCTTCTAGGAATCACCAAATTGTTTTCCACAATGGTTGTACTAGTTTACACTCCCACCAACAGTGTAGAAGTGTTCTATTTCCCCCACATCCTCTCCAGCATCTGTTATTTTTGAGTTGTAAAAGTTAGTAGTGGAATTGATGAGAAAATATGGAAAAATACTCATAGGATTGGAGAATGTTTTCAAGAAAAATATTCTGAAATTGACTTCAGTAATCCTTCTATTTAATGATTAAAATCTTCCCTATCTTATCTTGTTTAGGATGAAACTCTGGATACAAAAATCACCTACCATAGGAGTTTGGTATATAGTAAGACTTTTATAAATATGGGATAAATAAAAGAAAGAAAAGAAACCAGAGAAAAAGGAATTGCTTCTCACAGCATCATATTTTCTTGTGCTTTAATAACCACCACCCTGGTTTCCCCTAGACTGAATGCAGCACAGTGGTCATGTCTGCTTTGTTCACCATTAAACTTTCTTCTAATGCAAGATATATACTTGCTAAATACTTAGTGAGTTAATCTAATATAGATTAGCAAAGAAGGCAATACATGAATAGTAATTCTCATAAAAACAACCTAAATTAGATTTACTTTATTTCCACTGAGTTATTAAGGTATAACTCAATTTATCCAGGAAATATTTAAGCATATAGACCAGGCCTGTTTTGTTTTAGTCACTTAATGAAAAATTTCTTGATAATTTGTGACAAAAGGCTTGAGTCCCATTCATTCTATGTATCTAAAAAATCACAACAATGTATAACTTAGACGATTAATAAAAATGATGGGCACATTTTATGGTTTAACATTTTTGCATGGTTTAAAAATAGAAAATACTTATAAACTGCCTGTCTCCAAGAAATGTGCCACTCAAATTAATTAGTCTTTATTGTTTACCAAAGAGAAAAAATCATTTTACAATTATAATGTGTGAGACAGCTAAATAAGGAAAGTATATTCCAAGTTTATTGAGAGAAGCATTTGTGCCTTACACTTGAAAAGATGGTATCCCACAATTTTAAGCATATACTTTGAAACTCAATAAAATTTTGATGATGTTAAATTGAAATGAAGGGGATGGCAAGGGTACCTGGTACCTATGTGTCAGATCCCTTAATAGGTAGCAGTTCTTCAATTTTGTGCCCTCCTATATTGAACGACTGTCCTCTGCTCTGCAGGGTAGTTAACCAATGGAAAAATTATTTAGATATCCTATATCTGCAATTCTTTTGGAAAGTTGTACTTTTTTTTTGAGTGGAGTCTTACTCTGTCTTTCAGACTGGAGTGCAGAGGTCGCTCCCGGCCACCGCAGCCTCTACCTGCTGGGCTCCAGCGATCCTTCTGCCTCAGCCTTCCAAGTAGCTGGAACTACAGGCGCGCGCTACCGTACCTCGCAAATTTTGATTTGTTGTAGAGATGAGGTCTCGCCAAGTTGCCCAGGCGGGTCTCGAACCTGCGGACTCAGGCAATTCGCTCACCTCGGCCTCCCAAAGCGCTAGGATTGCAGGCTGAGCCACCGAGCCCGGCCAAGTTGTACGTTTTAAATTAAATATACTTTAATCTGGAATAGTCCCTCAGTATTCTTTTGTTTTGTTTTCAAGACATTTCAGACAAGACAGGCCAGACAGGGTAATTTGGTGAAATGTCTCTTAATTTGGGTATATCTGGTGCTTCTTCATAGTCAGATTCAGGGTATACATTTTTTGGCATAGATAACACCAAAACAGTGTTCAATCCTTCACAGTAACATAATATTAAAAGGGTCATGATGTCATTTGGTTCTATTATCAGTGATTTTTCTTTTGATCTGTTGGCTAATGTAATGTCTGCCAAATTTCTTCTCTGTGAAGTTGCTACTTTCCCTTTGGAATAATCAATAATTAATTTGCAAAATAGATTGAGTCTACACAGTTATAGTGTGTCTCCTCAAACTATCACCTACATGTTTTAGTATTTATTAATGACTATTGATATAGATTGACTGATGTAAGTATTTAACACATATAATTGTGTTATATACAAGACGAAAATTGTGTATCCAGCACTAAAAAGTAGGATCTGAGATGATAAGTACTATAAATAAGATACATTGGTAATTATTTTAAAAATAATTTCATGGGAAGACAAGGCAAATTTCAGTTGGACTTTTCTGGGAAGCTGATATTAGAGCAGAGAATTAAAACAATTAGAAGTTAATTCACATAATTTGGGAGTAGATATTCCTAAGCTTAGAGGGCAGCAAGAGCAAAGATTCTATAGAAGGAAGATATTGGTATCTTAAGCAATTAGAAAGCCAGTGAATGAATCATATAAATTGAGGAGAAAAGTAGAAGAAGGTGTGATTGGAGATATAGGCAAGCTAGATCATGGGAGGTATTGTAGCTCTTGGTGATAATTATCAATTGTATGCCCCTTTACAGCATTTAGCATAAAATTGAAAGTCATTACCAAGACTTACAATATACACATACATATGTAGTCATTACTATCACCTAATATTAGTGTGTTTATTTGGTAAGCTTTTCTTAAACTAATTTTAAATACCCGCAATACTTTTGAGTTTAACTTAACCTCAGAAAAGTATTTTTAAAAGTTCAGGTATCTGCATCATAATGTCATCAAGAATAGACAAATGAGTATCTTAAGTGATAAATCAGTAATACAAATTATGAATCAAAGTATACATAAATTAATTAATTATGCAGATGCAAGTATTAACAAACACATGAAGAAATAGGAATAAAAAGATAAGACATTCTTCAGAACAATAATTTTTAAAAAGGTGAATCTTTTCTCATCTATCATATGCTTCACAAGTCTAGGATATAGTTGCTTTCGTGCACTTTTGGTATTCTCTCTTGTCTAGTGATCATATTTTACAATTAATTGTAGAGATATTATCTGCTTACATAAAATTTTAGAATTTCTGGTCTGGTACACCATCCCAGGAGAATAGAAAGCATGTCACAGGGAATAGATAACTTTGCAATTATTTTGATTTACCATAGCACAATCTTTTTTTTTTTTTTTTTTT